>NW_003852707.1:166966-168109 GCF_000181295.1 Otolemur garnettii
TTATGTGTGCATGTGTATGCCTGCCCCCCCGCCCCTGTCGTCTGGACTATAAATCATGAAGTCATCACCTTCAGCTCGCCCGCCCGCCCACCCACCCTCCCTGGCTCACATGCCCACACCCCTCCCTCAGTCCTTATTCCAGATCTCTAGGTCTCCTCTGTCCCAGACAAATCTGCCCATTTGTCCTGACCCAGGCTCTCGCCTCTCTGACCCATTAATCACTTTAGTGCCTGAATCACCATCCTGACGTCAGGTCAGCTGCATCCCAGGTCTTCTCAGATCCCACAGGAATGGAAGCCCGAGTGGACGTGCCTAAGTGTTACATTCCAAGTCCTGCAAAATCTGTCTCCAGAATTAACCTCCCCCTCCTCCCCTTCCACTACACGCACCTTATAGTTAGTCCAGACAACCACGTCTGGAACCAACATTTACTGAGCCCCTGCTAGCGCCAGGATACAGCTGCCCGCCAGAGAGTATCTGTAAGCAGAACACGAGCTTCCACTCACCCTGACTGTGTTCTTCAAGGCCCACCGCACACCGTGTCCTCCCGGGACTCTGCCCAGCGCTGGCGCCGTTCCCTGCTCCTTCCCCAGCCTGTTAAAATCACTCTCACCTTCCAAGTCAGCTGTCTACCTGCTGTGACCTTGATCCTCATACGCTAGGAATTCATCCCTTACTGGAGCCTTAGTACTTGAGCTTGAACCTTGGCTTCACTACTATGCAGCCCTAAAGAAAGATGGAGACTTTACCTCCTTCATGTTTATATGGATGGAATTGGAAAATGTTCTTAACAAAATATCTCAAGAATAGAAGAAAAAGTATCCAATGTACTCAGCCCTATTATGAAACTAATTTATAGCTTTTATAGGAATGTCATAAGCTAATCATAGCCTTAGAATATGGGAAGGGGGTGGGAGAGGGGAGGTGAGGGAGGTCGATAGGGGGAGGGAGGGTAATAATTGATGGGGTCACCTCTATGGTTTATCTTACAAGGGTACTAGTGAATCTTTCTAAAAGCAGAGTATGAATGTCTTAACTCAATAAGAAAATGACATGAAGGTTATGTTAACCAGTTGGATGAGAGTATTTCAAAATGTATATGAAAACAGCACACTGTACCCCATGATTGCATTAATGTACACA
>NW_003852707.1:168297-194367 GCF_000181295.1 Otolemur garnettii
GTCAATTTCAGTTTCTTGAGATCAGGGATGGCCATTTCAGCGTCCCTGGCAGAGAGCTTTGATCAGAGATTCTTAAAAACGTTCACTTAGCTGAGTTCAATTGCTACACAATTATAGGTATGCTTGGAAACTTTAAGGTCATTTTCCCCTTTCCTCTGCCCTGAGGTGGGATTTTCCTGATTCTAGGTAGGCGAGTCTGTCCTACTGATGACTTTTTCCACTTTCTGATATGTCAAACTGAAGGAGAACTTAGAGATCACTTCATGCAAGGATGACAAATAGTTGTCATTTTATGTGCTGAGCCAAATGGATTAGTAATGGCTTTCTCATGTGCTGGGAGTGCTGTAATTGATTAGTGATGTCTGCTCTTGGCATGAGTTGGGCATCTGGTAATGTGCGTGTCTTGTAGTTGCCATTCCCCATTTAGTCCATTGCTCTCATTTTCATATGAGGAAACTAATGTACGGAGGAGTTGAACGATGTATTCAAGGCCAGACAGTTAGTATCAGGCTACAGATGAGAAGTCAGGCGTTATAAACCCTAGTTCAGTGTTTTTTAAAGAGAATGGAATTTGGGAAAGAAGAAGGGATCCAATTATGTGTATATGCCTCATTTCCTTGTAGATCTGTTTCTGTGGGCTGAGGAATTATGTTTTCGAAGGATAGCACAGGAGGGGCAGTAACACTTTTCTTGGGCAAAGCTGAGTCTTGGGCTTCTTCAGAAAAGGGGTTCTCACAATGAAGTTTTCATGAATCTTAAACTTGTATAAAATGAGATTAGATAGACGGTATCCTCAATGGGGAAAAATATTCTCTTCCTCATAATGTTGAATTTATGATTTTAATTCAACATAGAAGCACTGAAAGGATTTCTTGGGGGAAGGGAAAAGATTATTCTGTAAGATACTCTCCCCCCCAAAAGTTATAGCATTCAGAACCTCCAAGATAAGCAGAAATTTCCAAAGAATTCAGAATACATACCTTATGCTAATAGAATTTAGACTCTTGTGTAACAGGTTGGGTAATATATGGGGAGAAAGGGAACAGTGATACACACATGCACAGAAAAAGTACTAAAAGGAAAAGCCAGACATCTGTTCTCAGGAATGATTATTGTTCCAGCTGTAAACTTTATAGGCCCATAAAGTTATGGCACAACTTGATGACAACTACTACATAAAAAATGTCAGCCTTAGTTGGACATGCTTAGTACACAAACACTGGTATGCAGAATCAAGGAATATTACAGCTGGAGAGGAAATTAAAGACAATTACTCAACCCCCTTTACAGGTGTCCCTAAAAGGTAAGATGACCTACCTGAAGCCACACTGCCAGTTACAGGCAGAGCTTATCCATAAACCTAGGAATCTGCATTCAAAATCTTTCCTTTATCTAACAAATATATATTAGCATTACATGTTTTCCCTGGAAATTGGGATATACCATCAGAAGGAAAGTATCCAAGCAATTTTATTCATTTCAAAATACCAGTATTCACATCACCTGAGTCAATTCTGTATGTTGGTAACCTTTCCTTGGATATAGCCAAATATCCACTACTGGGACCCTAAAACCCTCCTGGCTGCCTTGCAGATATAAGAAGGAAACAAATTCTAGTGGATTGCCTGTTATGTGCCAGAGGCTGCCCACATATGTCCTAAAACCTCACAATTTATTTTTAAGAAACTGATTCTTTGAGAGAGTCCAAGTCATATGATTATCAAATGATAGAGCCAGGATTCAAAGACAGTTCTTCCCATCTCCAAATGTTGTGGACTTCCATCTTAACTCAAATTGCCATACCAAAAATATGTAGGTCACTATGAAAGTTTTGAGACAGACTGTGTTATGGTCCATTATTTCATGTCCAAGAGACACAGTTGACAGTGTCCTTTCTGATTCACCTGTGCAAGTTTCAACTTGTTCAGCTTATTGGTGTTGCTGAGAGGGCTTTTATTTGTTTCTGTCTGCCTAGATTTTACATCTCTTGATTTTTGTGTATCTCAAAGCTTTCCTAATGACCCATGTATCATAGCCTGGGTGGCTTACATAACAGACATTTATTTTCTCACAGTTCTGGAGGCTGGACGTCATAGGTCAGGGTACAAACATGATCAGGTGCTGATGAGGACTCTCTTCCTGACTTGCAGACAGCCACCTGCCACCTTCTCTCCATGTCTTCACATGGCAGAAGGGCAAGAGAGCTCTCGGGGGGGTCCCTTGCATAAATATACGAATTCCATTATGAGGGTCCACTCTCATGACCTCATCACCTCCCAACAACCCCACCTCCTGATACCATCACATTTGGCATCAGTGTTTTAACATATGAATTGGGAGGGGGGGGATGACACAAACATGCAGTCCATGGTAACTTTTTATAATGCCAAACTACTTCCTGATACCCACAGGAATGGAGAACATCTCCTCATTATTTCAGAAGTGGGAGGGAGGGAGACAAAATCAAGAGCAAGAGTCAGAAACTTGAATCTTGCCCACCTATGTGCTGCAGCTCTGGAGTCACCAGGTGTGTCCCTGACTGTCCTCTCTCCTGAAGAACTGAGCTTGATCATGGATGGTGGTTAACTTCATGTGTCAACTTGGCTCAGCCACAGTACCTAGATAGTTGGTCAAATACCAGCCTAGATCACTATGAAGGTATTTTTTCTAGGTGAGACTCTAAAGCACATTGCCCTCCTTAATGTGGGTGGGCCTCATCCCATCAGTTGAAGATCTTAAGAGAGAAAGACCAAGATTCCCTAAGGAAGAGGAAATTCTACCTCCAGAGGGCCTTCAGATTCAAGCTGCAGCACTAACTCTTCCCTGGGGCTCCAGCCTGCTGGACTGTCCTGCAAATTCCAGACTTCTCAGCCTCTGCAATTGCTTGAGCCAATGCCAATTTCTTAAAATAGACCCTCTCTCTTTTTCTGTCTCTCTCTTGATTCTGTTGCCTCATGGGTAGCTTTAAGTCTGGAGAAGCGCCTCAGCAGTGCCCCTAGGCTTCACCCTGGCCTCCATGTGGCCTTCTTGGTTGGGGTGGGGGGGGGAGGAACACTTCCTACCTACTAGGCAAAGGACTGTCTCCACCTGCTCAGAGCACCAACTGTGAGATGGAGCCACCCAAGAGCACAAGGACCTACGGTTGACAGTCCTTTGACTCCTCCCACCAGAAGATCTGTCTCTTTGATTGGGGCTTTGGGATCATGCCCTAAACTCTAGCATAGATTTCAACTTCTACTCTGCTATGCTCTGAATATATGTACCTCTTTCCCCCAGCAATGCATATGTTGAAATCCTAATCTCCAAGATGATCAAGAAGAGGGACCTTTGGAAGGTGACTAGGGAACTCCCTGGCCCCTCCTACCATTTAAGAAACAAGTCAATATCTACAAAGCAGAGAAAGTCCTTGATCTTGGACTTCCCAGCCTCCAGAACTATAAGCCACAAATTCCTGTTGTTGGTAAATTACCCAGTCCATGGTCTTTGTGTTACAGCAGATCTAATGGAGTAAGGTGTGCCCCTGGAGAGCAGAGAGAGTGGGGAGGCCCCTAGAGGTCAGAGTGTGAGCCCAGCTTACCCCGAGGAATATAACTTTGCTCAGGCTGCATTGTTCATATTTTTCTTTTTGCCAAAAGGGAAACTCCCACTGTGCAGTGTGGGCCACTACACTGGGTTCCTGGTGCCAAAGCAGCAACCCTAGTAAGAGGAAGAGATGGAGACAGATGGAAGAAATGGTGGTGGGATATTTTTTCCACTCCTCAATTAATTTGCTTTATGGTTGCTTAGGGGTTTTGTGAGGTCCTTCCATTTTAAGGTAATCTTGGAGTCCTGAGTGCCAATCCAAAGCAACTTATTAAGAACCTTTGCTTTTCTTAATCTATGAAATACCACTCCTTTTCCCCTCTCTCGATTTGAAAGTTATATACAGGCAGTCCCCAGGTTATGAATGAGATAGGTTCTATAGCCTTACTCTTAAGTTGAATTTGTATGTAAGTTGGAACAGGTACGTTTCTCTATGACCTGTAATAGCCCCCATTGATAAGGGAGAGTTGTACACAGATGTTTGTATTTAGAGGACTCCTTGTATTCTATTTCTCTTTTATTTGTGAATATTTCTGTGAAGTTAATTCGTATCGATTTGGTTGAACCATGTGAAAGTGCCAATATCAGGCCTTTATTTAATGTACAAAAATGGTAATTCCATATGGTTCAAACATCATCCCCCTTAATGCAAGCCAGGACCTCTAGTACACTCACCACCACTCTCAGATGGACAGACTTCCCAGCACCCACACCCTTTTTCTTTACATACAACATTGATATTATCGGAACATTTAGGTGTATATTTGTAATGAAAACCTTTTTTTAAAGAACAGGAATACATTTTACTGACTTTTTCTCACTATTACACCTAATACAACACTTCCTGCTGCTCCATTCTTTTATCTTCCAACTGGGATTAATCCTCTGGTTATTTTTCAGTTTAGAGTCTGGGAGTGAGAACCTTCTAAAGATCTTCTGTGTCTTAAAATATCTTTATTTTCCTCCCTGCTCTTCAATAATCGTTCAGCTGGATACAGAATTGTAGATTCACATTTTTTCCCTCAGCCTTTTAAAAGTATCCCTCCTGCGTGTTCCAGGTTTGCCAGCGAGGAATCTGTTGCTATTGCAAAGTTGTATTTTCTGTTTCCAAGATAGCCAAAGAGTCTTTTTTCAAAGCCACATGTTCTTGTTTCATAACCACCTATTTTTATTTTATGGGGATGACACTTTCCTTTATTTCTTGGAGGATTTTAAGTTTGCTTTGTAACAATCCTGTTCTGATCATTCTGTTAACTTTGTTCCCTCCTGTAAAGTTCAGTTTGTTATCTCCCTTTTGTGGGGTTTTTCTCAAGCATCTGGTGATTTCTATTTGCATTCTCATCTCCGCAGGCCACTCCAGAGAGAGAGAGCACTGCTATGCCAGCTTGCTCCAATTTTAGTGAGACTGAGGTAACAATAATCCAGGCGAGGCACACAGGTGGCTGTGTTCTGTGCAGTGTTGATAACGCACTTCAGGCTCTGCTCTCTCTGTATCCCATGCCCCCTCTCTCACTGTTCCTATTTGGAGATAAGGACTCTGGTTGTCACTGCTTGGTTAGAGGAAGAGGACAGAGGAAAACACAGGGAGAGGTTCCCTGGGGCCTGAGCTGCTAGTCTCAGAGGCAGATGTTCAGACTACATGTCTCACCACTCACCAGCTCACAGCACCCAGGCCCACAAGTGTCCTCTGACTAGTGCGTGTGCCTGTGTGTGTGCATGTGTGCACATGTATGCACATGTGTACGTGCCTGTGTGTTTGGATGTGTGCCTGCATGTGTGTGTGATACAGGGTCCCTAAAGCACAGGACTGCCAGCTGAGGCGTCCCTGTATTTCTCTAGATTTCTCAAGTTTCTGAGTAATGTTAAGTTCCCCTTGTTAGGGGTGAAATGCACATTTTTCCACATGTATTTTCCATCATTTCTGTGGCCGTGGTATAGACAGGGAGCTAGTGCAGCGTGTGCCTTGGGTCGTTGTGGGACGCTTGAAGCGCCATGCAGATGACAATAAGTTGATGACCATCGCTGAGAGCATTGCTGTGTGTGCACTGTGCTAAGCCCATTTCCACCTGCTTATAGTCCATGGAGGGACAGTCATCCCCATCCAACATGGAGTCACTTCTGCGCAAAACATGGCCACTTCTTCAATAGAGCCCAGCCCGGCCTCATCACCTCCGACTTCAAGAAGAACATGACTCTCCTTCCACACCGATTGGAAAGCAGGCACTGTGCTGAGTCTGAGCGCCTGTCTTCATCACTTTCTGCTTCTGCACTGGCTCCTGTGGTCATCTGAGCTGGCCGATCAGAGGCTAAGGATAAAGAGGGGGCCTGCCAGCATGCAGCTGTGGGGCAGGGTCTAGTCTCGAACCCCCCATTGTACGAGCAGCACCTTTGCTCTGAAGCATTTGCAGCGTGCCTTTGGCTGTTCCCTTCCTTCCCCAGAAGGAAAATGTTCTGGGTTTTCAAAAATGCTTTCAAAAGAAAAGAGAAAGGTAAAAAAGAAAGAGGAGGAAGAAGGATGGGGAAAGGCAAGCCGCCTCTCTCTTCCTTCTCGCAAATCCTTCCCTCTCTGGATGCCTTTGTCGTCAGCCCTGGCAGCTGGTGGAAGGATCTGACAGCTGGTAGCAGGCTCCAGTGAGGAAACAAGACTCTCTGTTCCTCCCCAGAACTCCATTAGGGAGATATTTAAACTGTGGCTTCACCTGACAACAGAGAGACAGCAACCCACAAGGAAAACTCCCATCTCCTTCGAGAGCTGTGAGAAGCAGCTGGGTCCTGTTTCTCAGGCCTTGACAACACTTCCTACTCCTTCCCGCCTACAGAAAGATTCTGGAAAAAGACATCAGTACACTCAAGACACTGCCTCGCCTCCCATGTTCTACCCTACCCAGCAGAAAACAGCCAAACGCATTTGTCAGAGTTCTCGGCAGGCTGAGAATGTCCTGGGGACACAAGGGGAACAGAAATCCTGCCCTCAGGCGTAACCAACCATATACTCAGCAAAGCCAAGAATACACTAACTACTCATAAGAAGACTGTTAAGACTGGTGTGTCTGTACGCAGAAGTACAAATTTACATAGTCAAATATAGTACAGAATAGTCAGTCTCAAATTGTTAAAACCAGCAATGTGAGAGAATTTTGTGTAGCAATTTATTTATTTATAAATGTTACACATGTATAGATACATATCAAAAACCATGCAAGTGGGTATCATCAGTGACCCTAGAATCCCATTTCAAGGAATGGGCCCTAAAACACTCATTCAACACCAAAAAAAATAAAGCCAAGATATTCGATTATTTGTTGTTAAACGAAAGAACTAGATGCCAACTATGCCACACAAAGGTTGAAAAAGAGAAATTAGTGTGCTGTAACACCATGCAAATATTAAAAATGATTCTGGCCAGGCACGGTAGCTCACTCCTGTAATCCCAGAACTGGGGAGGCCGAGGTGGGTGGATTGCCTAAGCTTACAGGTTCAAGACCAGCCTGAGCCAGAGTGAGACACCCCCCTCACCTCCCCCAAACCCCCACCCCCATCTCTAAAAATAGCTGGAGGCAGCGCCTATGGCTCAATGAGCAGGACACTGGCCCCATATACTGAGGGTGGCAGGTTCAAACCCAGCCCCGGCCAAACTGCAAGAGAAAAAATAGCCAGGCATTGTGGCGAGCACCTGTAGTCCCAGCTACTCGGGAGGCTGAGGCAAAAGAATTGCCTAAGCCCAGGAGTTGGAGGTTGCTGTGAGCTGTGACTCCACAGCACTCTACTGAGTGCAATAAAGTGAGACTCTGTCTCTAAAAAAATAATAATAAAATAAATAAAAATAGCTGGGCATGTAGTAGGCACCTGTACTCCCAGCTACTCTGGAGGTTGAGACAAGAGGATCACTTGAACTCAAGAGTTTGAAGCTGCCATAAGCTAAGACACCACCACACTCTACCAAGGATAACCAAGTGAGACTCTGCCGCAAAAAAAACACCAAATGATTATGAATGTCAACTATGGAGTTACATGGAAAACATTTGGATATAATGTTGGGTGAAAGTCAGAAGCTGCATTGGGTTTGGGCCCCATGTTCACAATTTCACCGAAATATGTATGCATTATGTAATGTATGGGCCCACTAAGAGGGTGTCATAGAAAAATGAAATTACGTTTACTAAAATAGTAGAAATGTAAGTCAAGTTTTCTTTTGATGGTGCTATATTTTTAAAATAAAAGCAGAAACATAAAACAATGAGAATGTCGACATCTGCATCATGCATAAAAGCCCTTTTAACTCACATATATTTATTCAGAGTTAATCTAAGGACTAATAGTTCCAGCCAGCAGTTCCAAGGCCTGAAGGCAAAGCTTTGCAGAAAGAAAATTAAAAAGAGAGAAGAGGCAGGGAGAGAAGAAGGATGGAGGAAAGGGGAGAGACGGAAGAGAGAAGAGTGTGGAGAGACTTCCAACCACCCCATCCTCGGTCTGTATTTGCATTCAACATTCTATCATACACTGACCTCACTTCTTAGCTTCCCAAATCAATTCCTTCCTTAAATTAAAATTTTTCCCTCACTTCATATCTGGATACCATATTCTCTCTGCAATTAACGTTACTGTAAAACCAAGATCTATGGGTTTTAATTAATACTCGACCAAAAATCACCTTGGCAAGTAAAGAGCAAAAAGGCTTTTTCTTCTCTCCAGAGCCTTTATCCATCAATTGCTTGGAATGGGGGTGATATTTTAAAGATTGGTAATGCTATATTTTTCGTCTTTCTTTTTTTCCCTTTTTAAAAAAATGTTAATAGATTTAGGGGATAGAAGTTAATTCTGTTCCATGTATATACAGAGGGCACAGAGAAAAGGTATACGTATTTAAGAAAGGAAAAAAACTATTAAAATTGTGATGCCTCAAGTCACATTTAACTTTTGCAATTACGAGAGGTGTTCAGACATGACTTGAATTCATCTTTTGTCATCGGTATATATATACATTTTCTTTTTTGGCAGTTTTTGGCCCGGGGCAGGGTTTGAACCCGCCACCTCCGGCATATGGGGCCAGCGCCCTATTCCTTTGAGCCACAGGCGCCACCCCACATTTTCTATGCAGCTCCATAATTAACATCATAATCACTGTTAAAATTTGCATGACTATATTAAACTTCAATACTGTTATTTCCTTTCTTAAAAAATAGGTATACATTTTTTTGGCAACCTCTCTCTGTACAGTACTGTACAGAGGTGAAGTCTGGCCCTTTGGCGTACCCCTCACTTGAATAGTGTACATCGTACCCCTATTTTTTGTCTTCCTCGTTGCATGACCTTCTTCCCAGGTAGTCCAGAGCATCCTTTTGTCTAGAGGCAGACGCGAGTTGAGCAAAGGAGGTGGAGATTGGGGGAAGACTAACAATGTCACAGAAAACACTTCAAAGAGAAAGATTTAATCAATATTCAGCTTTTGACCCATAAAGTAGGATCAAGTTTAAAGGCAACTAGCCTGCAGCTGTAATAAAGATTTTCTAAGTACTGCTCCTCTGGGGCATGTTAGCCATCGAGCCTGTGATGGGTCACAGAGTTATCTCCACAATGAAGAGAAGGCAACCCATTTACACATGACAGCTACAGGGTGGGGGTAACTGGGACGTCTGTGGCGGAAGCGGAATGTAACTGTTAGGAGTTGAGTTCTGTCCATCCGACTTCATAGGTCCGCGTCCGAATACCCACCACCTCAGGATGTGACCTTATTAGGAGAGAGGGCCGTAAAGAGGTAGACGAAATGAGGCATTAGGGGAGGCCCTGATGTAGTGTGACAGGTGTCCTTACAAAAGGGGGAAATTTGGCCTCCGACAGCCATACAGGAGAGCTCCGGTGAACGTGAAGTTCTACAAAACAGGGAGCAGCCCCTGACAGCCCCACCCCCAGCAGGAGCCGGCCCCGCCCACACCTTCATCCTCTGGCCTTCACACTGGGCCTCTGCTGTTCAGGCTACCTGGTCCGTGGGACTTGTTGAGACACAGGAAACTAATGCAATGACCAAGGGAAGATAAAAGAAAACTCTCCCTCCCACCCTGAGGGACTGTGGGAAGAAGAGCAAAGGAAGCTGCTCTTCCTCTCCTCCTCCGGGACTCTGGCAGGAAGCCACGGCGACAGGCTTCCCTGTACCAGCCTGGGGTGCGGCTGTGTCAGAGGCACCGGGGCAGCACAGGTTGGCCAGATGAGCTCACAGAGCCTTCGTCAGTTCAGGGAAGGATTTAC
Organism: Otolemur garnettii; assembly: GCF_000181295.1. Taxonomy (NCBI): domain Eukaryota; kingdom Metazoa; phylum Chordata; class Mammalia; order Primates; family Galagidae; genus Otolemur; species Otolemur garnettii. The sequence continues at coordinate 178,123 of NW_003852707.1, forward strand.
AAGACCTCAGGGACTCATATGGTCTGCAGGGAGGCGGCGACCAGAGGTCACAGTGGCAGGGATGAGGTGGATTTGCTGGGCTACAGTAGATGCCTAGACCCGGACCAATGTGAGTCGGGGGGTTAGGGGGGTGTCACATCTACACTTGAGAAGGATGAAGGAATATAGCCCCAGCAGTCTCTAATGAGGAATAGAGGCCAATTCACAAGTCACACAACTGTAGGCTTCAGCTGCAAATGCGAGAAGGACAAGCAGGTCCCAGGAAGACTAGAGTCATCACCCCCAAAGACCGGAGCCCTACTAAGTGCCACAACTCTTCCCCACCACACAAGATGTGTGTAAGCTTCACCACTGCCCCATAGATGATCCTGGAGGGGCGGTGAAGAGAGAACATGACTCTGAGGGACAAAGCACTTTTAGCCAAGAGGAACAGAGCATGACCAAATGATCAGGTCACATTTAGCTTTAAACCAGGCTGTACACTGCATTAATTTTTCCACATTGCCAAGTTGTGTTATGTGTTTAAATCCCATCACATCTATACCAAGTGCTGCATTATTACAGGACTTTGGTGGGGAAGATAGAGGGGGCACCATTTATCAGGGTTACTATTTCAATGTAGCACTGTCAGAAACCCCTCACAGGGATGACCATAGTGGGTCCCTCGGTGTTTTCTAGAATGTTGGATGTATTTCAGATTCTTGCAACTTTGTCCTATAAGGAGCGTCAGGTAATGGAGTCTCACAGCCTTGAGGAGTGCTAATGAAAGTCAATGGCCGCTTGATCCCAACGCCACACCCTCCATAAACAAAGGCACTTCCTATCTGTCAGCCCCAGTAGTGACACTAAGCAGAAATACAGCTGGAACCCGGGCAGTGGGCAGAGCTGTTTGGGGCTAGTTAATGGTGACCACAACCTAGCTGAGGGGGGATGGGTAGAAGGTTTCCCTTCCCTTCTTGGCTGTGTTTGGTAGAACTAAGACATTTTTAATTTGGGATAAGGAAGTGTCTACCCTTCTAGCAGGAAAGGTGTCAGTCAGCCTAAGGTCTTTTCAGGTTGATGATGGGAGTTTTTGTCTATGAAATGTTCAATGCAAACAAACAAAACAGTTCTTGGGACATGAAACAAAACAAACAACATAACTAATAGATACCATGTCAGCTTAAGAAGCCCGAGAGGTACGTGGCACATCTCCTGGGTGAAAGGTACAACTACAAGAGGGACCTTACCTAACAAGCATAAACATTATAACCCCTCATATTAATCTGAAATTTAAAAAAAAAAAAAAGGAGTACTAGAATCACAACTCTTAATATAACCCTTTCCCTGGAGGGAGACCAAGAATGCTTTACCCATTACTCATGCCGGTTTCATGTGGTCACTACCAAGTAGTCATGGAGTAACTGCCAAGGCCAAGTGCCTCTCTCAGTGAGGGGCAGATGAGATGACAGCTGCTTTTCTTTCTAGGCACTCTGGAACTCCCCCAGTGCTAGGGTCCTTGTGTGGTGGAAGAAGAATGTTCAGACGCAACAACTACACAGACTACAGTCATTCCTTCATGGATCCATTCAACAAGCATTGGCTGAACATCAGTCATGTGCTGGATGTTATCTGAGTGCTGAAGACACAGCCACTGTACAAGACTAAATCCTCACCTCTGGACCTTACCCTCTAGTAGAGAGTTAATATATGAACACATGATACAACATCTGTGTTATGAAGAAAGCAGATTCAGGGACAAGCTGTGATTGAATAGGGGAGAGAGAAGTTGCCCTCATAGGGGTTGGCAGGTAATGCCTCTCTAAGCAGTAACTTTTAAGCAGAGACCTGAATCAAGTGGGAAGGTGCGATGGCTGCATTTACATGTCAACTCAACTGCACCACTGGGTGCCCAGGTTAAACATTCTTTCTAGCTGTGTCTGTGAGGGTGTTTCTAGATGAGATGGGCATTTAAATTGTTGGACTCTGGAAGGCTGGGACTTGGGGTTAGCATGAGCTCAGGAATCAGAGACCAGCCTGAGCAAGAGTGAGATCTTGTCTCTACTAAAAACAGAAAAACAAGTCAGGCATAGGGGTATGAACCTGTAGTCGCAGCTACTTGGAGTCTGAGGCAAGAGGGTTGAAGTTACTGTGAGGTATGACACTATAGTACTCTACCCAGGGTGATAGAATGAGACTCTGTCTCAAAAATAAATAAATAAATAGTTAGACTCAGTAAAGCACATGGCCCTCCTTGGTGCAGGTGGGCCTCAGTCAATCCAGTGAGGGCCTGAATAGAACAACATGGTGGAGGAAAGAGGAATCTGCCCCTTTCTCTTCCTGCCTGATTACTTGACCTGGGAAATGGATCTTCTGCTCTCTGTACCCGTGGTTCTCAGACCATTGCACTGAATTATACCACTGGCTTTCCTGAGTCTCCAGCTTGCAGACAGCAGGTTGTGGGACTTGTCAACCTCCATAATCAAGAGAGGCAATTCCTCACAATACATCTCTTCCCATACAGTTGACTCTTGAATGACGCAGGTTGGAAATGGGAGGGTCCATTCAAATGCAGATTTTCTTCTGTCTCTGCCACCCCTGTGGCAAGAAGACCAACCTCTCCTCTTTCTCTTCCTCAGCCTCCTCATCAGGTAAGTGGTGAGGACGTGGAGACCTTTTTCTTCCTTGTGATTTTCTCAGAAATATCATCTTTCTTCTGGCTTACTTTATTGTATAAATATAACGTATAATAACACAACCTATGAAATACGTATTAAGTGACCATTCTTGGTAAGACTTCTGATCAACCATAATCTAGTAGTTAAGTTTTAGGCGGGGTTAAAAGTTATGCCTGGATTTTCAACTGCACTGCGGGGGACATAGAGAGAGGGTGTCAGGGCCCCAAACCAGTGCATTGTCCAAGGATCACCTACACATCCAGCCTCCCTCCTCTCCTCATTCTCCACAGACTTCTCCCCCTTCCCAGTTTGTTTCTCTTCCATATTTCACGTCTTCCTTCCTGCTCACTCACTCTCCTCCACCTGCACACGTTTCTCCCTCCCTCTTGCACAGAAGTGGGCACAAGTGCACACCTGCCCCTCCCGCCTGCCATGGTGTCCTCACAGTCACTTGAGAACATTTTCTCCCACTGATAAAATAAAAACATTAGAGCTGGTGAAGTCCTTACGGCTCACTTATCCTCAGCACAGGTACACACACATGTCCCTTCATGGAATCTTCCAGATGTGTTCCTCGGACATCCCTTCTTTAAACCTCCTATTTAAAAAAGGCCTCGAGGAAGGCTCTGTCCCCACGTACAGCAGATGAAGTTGTAAGAAGCTGAGAGGGAAGGTTGGTGGGAAGGCCAGAAGCTCTTCCCAAGCCATGCCCTTGTAATCAACACTGCGAGCTTTTGATGTCCTGGTATCACCCCTTCCACTCTCCCCACCAACCAGCTCCAGGCAATGCCAGACAGCAGCAGGAGTGAATCATGAAGTTTCCTTCCATTTCCAAAACAAACCTTTAACTTCGGATGAAGATGAAAGACTATATATTTTTTCTAAGCCAACAGTGTAAACCAGCTGGACTGTTGTATAAAAATATAACACTCTCTGAATACTGCACTGGCTGATTTGCATGGGACAGCACAAGTTTCTTTTTCTTTCTATCAGCTCAAGTAAATAGACAACCTGGAGTCAAATTCTATCCCCAGGCAGGAGGAGAGATTTTGAAATGTTTTCTTAATTGTTCACCTGAATCTGTTTGTTTACAGTTTCTCAGACAGGAAAGATAGATCAGCGGAACAAAGTTATCGAAGGGATTTTCAGGTGAGGGACGGCAGCTGGAGGAGGTTACGTGACTTGGGTTAGATGGCTCATCCAGTTTTCAGGGTATAGCAGACACTGACTGATTAAGATGGAAATTGATTTGTGTGCTTAAGCATTCCAGCCAGCTGTGACGGGCATTTCATGCTCCAGCTTGGAGAAAGATCTTGTAGCTTCTTTGGGAATGCCTAGCTCTGGGTAGATGATAATGACAGTTCACTTTTGTCACTCTAAGAATGTTGGAGTAAGTGCTCAATCCACAGAACCTTGGAGCACATGTAATCCACTCCAACAGATACTAATCCAGAAACTTTGATGCAACCTGACTTTCCCTGGACATGAGCTGCTGTCAGGCAGCTGTTTGGGGTGGCTGTGCTGGGTCTGAGTTGGAGATCGTTCTCACAGACTTCCCTTTCAGAGCTCCGGATAAGAAACCACCCAGGGGCTGCCCTCTGAGACCCGAATTCTCCTATTAGGACCTGCTCCTCTGCAGTGAAGGGATGGTCCCCATTTTCCCATTACTATTTAAGTAACCATTTTGTTGGCTCTGCACCTGTGGCTCAACTGACTAAGGCGCCAGCCACATACACCTGAGGTAGCGGGTTCGAATCCAGCCCAGGCCCGCCAAACAGCAATGACAACTACAACCAAAACATAGCCGGGTGTTGTGGTGAGCACCTGTGGTCCCAGCTACCTGGGAGGCTGAGGCAGGAGAATCACTTGAGCCCAGGAGTTGGAGGTTGCTGTGAGCTGTGATGCCACTGCACTTTACTCAGGGCACTAGCTTGAGGCTCTGTCTCAAAATAAATAAATAAACTAAAATAAAAATAAGTAACCATTTTGTTACCATTTTCTTATACCCCAGGATAGAACTTAAACAAGACCAACACTTTTGTCCACCAAGAGCTTACAATCTAGTTTATTAAATTTTAATGACTTTCAACTAGGTAAAATAGTATCCACTCTTTATAGTTTTTGTCCATTCTACGTTAATTCATCTAATACCGATTTATGGACTAGAAGTTACAGTCTAGTAGGGAGAGAAACCTAAAGAAATCGTTGCTGGTGCTGTAATAAAGCACAGTTCGTTACCATGAGCCTTCTTAAGGCTACGAGCCAGGGAAATCTTTCAGAGGTTTAACACAGAAAACCTAAGGGCACTGAACACTTATGGGGGTGGGAGTGGGATTTAGGGAGAGGACGCTGCCTGAAAGATCTCTTTTTGATTCCATTCAAGGTTAGCCCAGCCATTCATTGATTATTGGAGTCCTTGAGCAACACCTGTAATCACTCTTAACCACTAATGTTGCATGGCTAATGACAGGTCTTGTGGTCCTTGCTTAATGAGTTGAAACAATTCAACCATAATTAGTACATTTATTAATATGAATCAGTGCTTCCACAGCCTTAATTTACAATAAATTAAGCCCTTCCCACAAGCTCCTTCATACTATTAACATACCTATTTTTTCTTCTCAGAATAAATCACAAACGTCCTCCCCAAAATAGTTCCACTCATAGTAAGATTGCAAATAGCCAGGATAGAAGTAAGTAAGTTTTATTGTAAATTGCTCTCTGAGCTTTGCTGAAAAATCCAAAGGCAAGGCCAGGAAGGGCCAACGTCCAGCTAGGATCAGATTCTGACCAAGCCTGATGACGGAAGTGGGTTTTCGGGAAAACCAGCAATGGTGCATTCTGGCTACAAGTCCTGCCCAACACCGCCCGAAGGCGCCCGGCAGCCAGGCTGGGGCTTTCGTTTGTCCCCACACTTTCATCCATCAGGCTGAGCAGACAATCAATAACCAGTTGCCTAGCAGGATTTTTTAAGGTTATCACTCCCGATCCTTCATGTGATGGATGCTTAATATTGATCAAATTGACTAAAGGTTGAAAAGTTGCCTTCTGCTGCACATTTGATAAGTTACCATTTTCTGCCAGATAAAGAAGTTTCTACAAAAGAAGAAAAATTACTTTTCTGGGATCTGTTTTTGCTCTGCAGAAACAGAAATACAGCTAAGAGGCTTAGTGTGGAAATACCAGACGACTTAGGCCTCACCAAGGACAATGCCCACTGTCGATGGGAAATTCCTCTTGTTCTGTGTGTATATTTTGAAAGCCACTGTTTCTTTTTGTAGGAAAGGATTTCTAAAAGGCATTCTTTGGAAACTCCAAAGCAAGAAATGGTCTGTTAGACACCTAGGATTTACTCTGAGAATAATGCTAAGTAAGAATTAACATATATCAAAAGATATAACTATTCTAATCTAGTTTACAATGAATTCCCATTTACCCAAAATGTTTCCAAATTCTGGAATTTTTTTTTTTAATTCATATTAAAAAGAAAAGAGGTACCAAAGAACATTGGCTTTGGAAACAGTTTTTCCTCCTTTCCATATTGATAACTACTTTCTCCAGTGGTGAGAAACCTGTGTAACAAATGTAGTTTTAGAATTGCTAATCCAAACCACTGCAAAAAGCAACTTTAGTAAGTAGAGTTTAGTATTTGTTGAGGATATTTTTCACCTCGAGGTAAAATGTGCCTATAATGCCAGGAAGAGATCTCAGGTGTATGACTCAATAGGTTTGATAAACATGGAACCTCGTAGAATTATTGGTCCCCACCAAGATATAGAGAATGTTTCTACTCAGCCAGAAATCGCTCTGTGCCCTCCTCCCGTAATCCCCTATAGATGACCACGGATCTGAATTCTATCACCGTGGAATACTGTGGCCTAGTCTTCATATAAACTTCATATAAATGGAATCATGGAACTATGGGTTGCTCTCTGTCTGAGTTCGTTTGCTCCACGGAATGACTTTGACATTGGTTCATACTGTTGGGTCTGTATCAGTAGCCCATGCTTTTTATTGTGAATGGCATTCCACTGTATGATAGTCCACAATTTGCTCACCCCTATCCCTGTCAATGGACATTGGCTTTGCTTTTGTTTTTGTTACGGTAAGAACACTTACTGTGAGATGTACCCTCTTAAAAAATTGTCAGGTGTACAATGCAGCATTGTTAGCACAGGCACAGGGTTGTGGAGATCTCCAGAACTTACTCAACCTGCAAACTGAACCTTCATACTTGGGTGGGCATCTCCCCATCTCCTCTCCCTGCGGCCCCGGAAACCTCCATTCTGCTCTCTGCTCCTGCATGTACGAGTGTGACTATCTTAGATTCCACGTCTCTGTGAGATCATTCAGTATTTGAGCTTCTGTGACTGGCTTCTTTTACTGAGCATGATGTCCTGACAGTTCATTTGTGTTCTGGACTGCCTTCTTCTGATGGACATTAGTTTTATTTCCCTCAGGATTCGTTATTACGAATAAATTTCTCAAAAGTACAAATTGGTCTCAAGAATGGAGGAAAAAGTATCCAATGTACTCAGTATTTCTATGAAACCTACGTATATTTACTCACATTTTCTTACGAAAGATAGAACACAACTATAGCCCAGGATGAAGGAGAGAAATGGAGTGGGAAGGGAGGGGAGGGAGGTAGTTTGACAAAAGGGAGCGTAAAAGGCGGGACCACAACTATGGAGCATATGACAAGGGTGCAAGTCAAATCTGTGAAATGTAGAACACAGATGTTCTGGCACAGTAATCAAGGAAATGAGGTAAAAGCTATGTTGATTGGTTTACTGCAACCACATCAGATTGTATAAAAAAAAAAAATCAGCACATTGTACCCCACATATGCATGAATGTATTCATGATCTATGTGCATTTGACTTAATAAAATAAAAAGTATAAATTGGTGCAACCACTTTGGAAAATTAGCTGACAGTTTCTTATAAAGTTATATATACCTACCCTATGCATGACCCAGCCATTCCCCTGCTGGGTATTTACCTAAAGGAATAAAAGTGTATTTATTTACACAAGAATACTTATAGTGGTTTTACTCATACTTGGGAAAACCCACCAATGAAGCTATTTAGGCTTGAATATCCGGTCTTCAGCTGGAATTCTATTCTTCATCATTAATTTTCTTGAATATATGTATGAGGAAGAACGACTTCAGCATCCGTCTCTGTTAACTCATCACTAAGTAGGTCATCTATGTCCGCCTTTTGTCCACTGTTATTAGCAGCCTTGGTCATTGTCTTGTGTGTGTCTAGTTCTGGATAATTTTATCATCTTCCAGAGAGATCTTATCTTGTTTTCTAGTAAGCAGATAAAGTGGTAGCTGGTCAGGAATTATTTTGAATTTTATTTTTTAAAGATTCCATCTAGTTCTCATTTCCACACACTGGGGACACTGAGGCCCCCAAGGCTTCCCAGCCGAGACCCAGGAGTGCTGACTGAAGCCCTTCTCCTTTAGCGGGTCCTGGATTCCAATACTGGCCTCCCCAGCACTGTGAGATGAAAGAAAACTCTATCCCTTAATTGTTTTTTACCTTATTTCAAGAACAATTCAAGTATGCAAAAATTCAACAGATCCCGGGAGGCGCAAACAGGAGTTTTTCAGGCACAAATGCACGATGTCTCTTTTGTTATCAGGATCTCAGCTCACCTACACCCCGAGTTCTGGAAATTTATCAGCTCTGAACTCCAATTTTTATGTTTCTGGTCCCGTGAGATTGCCAATATTTCTGCTGGCATCTCTCTTCTTAGCAGTAGCTTTCCGCCTAGGCCTTCTGCACAGAATCTCATCTGCCATAGTTTGGGGGGGAGGGATGTAACCCCATCACAAGCTGAGGAGCATCTGTGCTCTGATAATGTTATTCCAGAGTCTTCTGGTTCACATTGTTTCTTTTTTTTTTTTTTTTTTTTTTGAGACAGAGCCTCAAGCTATCCTCCTGGGTAGAGTGCCATGGCATCACAGCTCACAGCAACCTCCAACTCCTGGGCGCCTGGCCATTTTTTGGTTACAGCCATCATTGTTGTTCGGCGGGCCTGGGCTGGGGATTCGAACCCGCCACCTTAGGTGTATGTGGCTGGCGCCTTAGCTGCTTGAGCCACAGGCGTTGAGCCCACATTGTTTCTAAGACAAAATCTGTTGTCATCCTTCCCTGTGAACAATGTCTTTGCCCCTCTCTGGCTTCTTTCTTCTTTATCACCAGTTTTATTTTTGTTTGTTTTATTTTATTATTTTATTTCTTTGATATAGAGTCTCACTTTGTTGTCCTTGGTTGAGTGCTGTGGCGTCATAGCTCACAGCAACCTCAGTCTCTTGGGCTCAAGTGATCCTCTTGCCTCAGCCTCCCGAGTAGCTGAGACTATAGGCATGCAACACTACACTTGGCTAGTTTTTCTCTTTTTTAGTAGAGATGGGGGATCTCACTCTTACTCAGGCTGGTCTCAAATTCCTGAGCTCCAGTGATCCACCTGCCTCGGACTCCCAGAGTGCAGGGATTACAGGAATATGCTACCGTGCCCAGCCTTATCTCTAGTTATAAGTGATTTACTTCCAATATGCTTTGGGGTAGTATTTTAAATCCTTCCTGTGCTTGATACTTGTCAACATTCTTGAATCTGTAGCTTTATAATCTTTATACTATTTGGAAATTTTTTAGACATCCTTTTTTTAATGAGTTTTAAAAAACAAGTCTATTGGAATATAATTCACCCATTTAAAGTGTGCAATTCAATGTTTTTTAGTATATTCATAGAGTTGGGCAACCATCACTACAATCAGCCTTCATTACCCCCAAATAAACTCAATGTCTATTGGCAGTTACTTCTCACTTACCCCCAACTCACCAAGCCCTCGGCAACTACTAATCCATATTCTGTCTATACAGATTTGCCTATTCTGGATTGAAAAAAAAAATAGTCACACAGTATGTTTTGTAACTGGTTCTAACAGCCAAATGTACTGTCTCACAGCCCTGCATCCTACACCCCTGGGATTAAGATGTCAGAAGCACTGGCTTCTTTGGAGAACTCTCCCACTAGCTTGCACACGGCCTTCTGCTCCCTGCGTCCTCACATCTTCTCTCCGTGTGTGTGTCTGGGTCTTAACCTCTTTTTCTTATACGGATACTACTCTGATTGGATTAGGGTAACGACTCACATAACGTCCTTTCACCTTAATTACCTTTGTGAAGATCCTGTCTCCAAATACAATCACATTCTGAGTTACGAGGGGTTGGGCCTCAGCATATGAATTTTAGGGAAATACAATTCAGCCCATAACACTGGGTAATGAGGACATTCGGGGTAAGTTTGACATCTTTCATAATAGAACATTTTAACTTGTTTAGAAAAACAAGAAAACTGATGGAAGAGAAAAACAGAGCTACGTCAGTGTAAACAACTCTAACAGCTGTAGATGGAAATGCTACCTAGAGCATCTTGTTTGTTTCTGATTAACAGCTGGACCACCCGTAGGCTGACTAGCAGACTACCTTTTACATAGCTGAGGCCTCTCCACCTCCAATGTCTAAGAAACCCAGAACTATATCCAATGGGCATTCAGACCAACATGGGGCATTAGACAGACCTGGAGTCTTATTAGTTTACCACTGACTTAACTCTTGCTAACGTACAATATCACTGTTTAAATATAACCATGTGTAATATGGTGCCAGACAGCCTTACCTAGGACAGCAATAAAAATGTTCTTAATGGTCTGTATCAGGCATGTCCAACCTTTGGCCAAGGCCACATGCTGATTTTGTGAGGATCTTTTTTTTGCTTATCAGTACTATCCAATATCACAAAAAGTATGCATGAACTTTCTTTTTTTTTGACTGGGGCTGGATTTGAACCCACTACCTCCAGCATATGGGGCCAGCATCCCACTCCTTTGAGCCACAGGCACCTGCCTGCATGAACTTTCTTTTGCTAATCAGCTTTCATTACTGTTTGGGTTTTTAAGTTGTGGCCCAAGACAACTCTTAGTCTTCCAATGAGCAGCAGAGAAAAAAAAGGTTGGACACCCCTGGTCCATATCATGGCACAGGCTGAAATGTCTGAGGAAGGACCATTGAACACCTCTGTGCTAGGATGAGCCGCCACCCATGGACACCAAAGTTAAAATTGTCACTTTTCAGCTTCTTTGGGTTTACTTACATAATTCCTTATTAAGATGTGTCTGAAAGAACTGTGGGAAGCAGGGGAAAGAGGGAGCAGTGAGGGGTCTGGGGGTCACAGTGCATGGCACACCTCTTGAGGGCAGGACACAATTGTACCAGGGACTTTACCTAACAAATGCAATCAGTGTAACCTAATGATTTGTTCCCTCTATGAACCCCAAACAATTAAAAAAAAACTGTGAACTCAGAACACCCAGATTGTGAAGGTGAAATAAGATAAACAGCTATTGTTAACTAAATGAGAGAAGAGTGGGTAATAATCACAGTCACAGAATTCAGAGGGCTGATTGACGTTTCTTGCAACACGGCAACTGTATTAACTAAGAATCCTTCCACCTAAAAACACCTGGAAATGATGGACAGAATAGAATAAACACCTGTTTAAATGTCTAACTAAACATGCCAGAAAATAAGAGAAATCCCCAGGAGCAAAGCCACCAAGGAAACAGAAAGGCAGAAGTTCAGATTGCCCTGATGGATTTTGCTGAACCTGACGACTTAGGGGCTGTCATTTTAACAGCGCGGCAGGATAGAAGCTAAAGCCCCGGCCGCAGAGGAGGAAGATGGGGCAGAGTTCTTACTTAGAGTCAGGACTCTCAAAGGCCTAGAACTTCAATGAAGGGGTAAATCGGGGATAACTTCCACCCGCTGCCAAAGAGATGCGCCAAGAGAGCTTTCTGGTCTCCTCTGGGCTCTAGATCAAATTGCCTTGAAAATCAATACTACTTGGAGAATTTGAATTATGTACCTTGTCTGCGCTGTATTTTCTCTTCAAATCCCCTCTGGTATACCTGATAGAAAGGAATGCCTTAAGGAACTGTTCTTTAACGTAAGCCTACAGAATTTTAACAGCTAGAACTCCACAGCACATACACTCACGATCCATCATTACAGGATACACAAGAAAATTCTAGGATGGAAGCCACGCACACACAAGTGAATCAGCAGAAACCCAGAGATTTTACATAACTTGCTCAGAAGTCACAGAGCATCTAGCGGCAGAGCCAGATCAGAGCCGAAGTCTCGAGGTTCTTGCAAATTATTTTTTCTCTCCAGCAATCTGCCTTCTTTTCATGCAGAAGTTCTCTCTCTGGAGAATCTGGAGGAAATCTAGGTCTAATTGTCTTTAAAATCAACATTCCACTATGCAGCCCTAAAGAAAGATGGAGACTTTACGTCCTTCATGTTTACATGGATGGAATTAGAAAATGTTCTTCTCAGTAAAGTATCTCAAGAATGGAAGAAAAAGTTATCTAATGTACTCAGCCCTATTTTGAAACTAATTCATAGCTTTTATAAGAATGTCATAACCTAATTATAGCCTTAGAATATGGGAAGAGGGTGGGAGAGGGGAGGCAGGGTGATTGGTGTGGTCACCTCTATGGTTTATCTTACAAGGGTACAAGTGAATCTTTCTAAAAGCAGAGTTTGAATGTCTTAACCAATAACTAAGAAAATGACATGAAGGTTATGTTAACCAGTTTGATGAGAGTATTTCAAAATGTATATGAAAACAGCACACTGTACCCCATGATTGCATTAATATACATAGTTATGCTATAAGAAATTTTTTTAAAAAAAGGAAAAAATAAATAAAATCAACATTCCAACTTTGAAAAATGAGCCTGTTTGCCCCACATCGGCAAGTGGGTTCGGCTACTGTGGTTCTTCAAGTCTCCATGTACTCGCCTCTGTGTTTGGGGAAGATTTTTCACCTGAGAAAAACGTGTTTAAAAGATGTCTTACTCAGCACTCTCAGAGTCTGCTGATGAGAACACACTTCCAGAAGGCAATTTGGTTAAACACACCAATGGTTTTAAATGCAAAGCTCCTTTGAGTAATTCATTCTGAGGGAAATCTCAGGTAAATGAATAAAGGCTTAGTGTTCAATTATACTCACACTGTGGTAACCTACAATGTTGAACCATTGGAAATGGCCTAATGTTCTACCAGAAGAAATGGTTACATAAATTATAGTACACATTTAGAATAGATGGTTATATTGGCATATTTTGATATAAAAGTGAGTGGGGAAAGTTGAGTTAAAAACATACACATGTATTGTTCTCAATCACATGTGAAAGCTAAAAAAAACTAATGTCATGGAGATAGGGAATAGGACAGGTGTGTGGATGGGAACGAGGAGATAGAGAGCTGGGTTAGTTGCTACAAACATACAGATAGAACAAATAAGCCCCAATATTTCAGAACAAAGTAGGGTGTCTATAGTTAGCAACAGTGTATCACATATCTCAAAGCAGCCAGAAGAGAGAATTTGAAATGTTGCCACACATGGAAACAATGAATCCCCAAGGTGATAGATACCCCACATTACACATTCTATGCATGTAACAAATACATGTTCCCCATAAATAGGTGAAATATTTTGTAGCAGGCTTAACACCTGTAGCTCAGTTGCTAGGGTGCCAGCCACATGCACTGGAGCAGGTGGGTTTGAATCCAGTCCAGGCCTGCCAAACAACAATGACAGCTACAGCCAAAAAATAGCCAGGCGTTGTGGTGGGCACCTGTAGTCCCAGCTACTTGAGAGGCTGAGGCAGGAGAATCGCTTAAGCTCAAGAGTTGGAGATTGCTTTGAGCTGTGACACCATAGCAATCTACCCAGGGTGACACAGTAAGACTCTGTCTCAAAAAAAAAAATATATATATATATGTATATATATATATATATGTATATATATGTTTATATATATATATTTTGCAACAAAATATTATTTATAAAATTTGAAGGATATAGCATTTCCCTTTTTAAAATTCTTTAAATTTTATATACCTAGGGTCTTTTCTGAAATTTTCAAATTTATAACTTGCTTATTAAAACATATATTCCCAAAAATACATGTATAAACCACAACAAGATACCACTTTGCACCCATTAGGGTGACTATTAAAAAAAAAAACAAAAACAGGCCAGGTACGGTGGCTCATGCCTGTAATTCTAGCTCTCAGGGAGACTGAGGTGGGTGGATGGCTGGAGCTTAGGAGACCATCGCTTGAGACTAGCCTGAGCAGGAGTGAGACTCAGTCTCTACTAAAACTAGAAAACCTAGCTGGGCGTTGTGGTGGGCACCTGTAGTCTCAGCTACCCAGGAGGCTGAGACAGGAGGATTGCTCAAGCCCAGGACTTGGAGGTTGCTGTGAGCTATAACACCATTGCACTCTACCCAGGGCAACAGAGTGAGACTCGGTCACAACAACAACAACAACAAAAAACAACTCAAACACCAGAAAATAATAAATGTTGGTGAGAATGTAAAATAGTGCAACTACTACAGAAAATGATATGATGATTCCTTAAAAAAACAGACACAGAATTACCTTATGATGCAGCAAGTCTGAGTATGTATCCAAAAGAAATGAGAGCAGGGATGGACCAGATACCAATATACCCATATTTACAGTGGTGTTATTCAAAATAGCCAAAAGGAGGAAGCTACCCAAGGGTTCATGACCGGATGAATGGATAAACAAAATTGTCTACTTGCCTTTAAAATCAACACTGCTCTGAGAATTCCAACCATAGACCTTTTCTCTCCTGCATATGCAGTTCAAATGGTCTGGGAATGCCTTCGCTGAAAGATTCACATAAAAAGTCCTCATTAAAAGCCATCCCTGGCTGATAATGCCTCTGTATACTCAAAAGAAAAAATATCTAGAAGGACACGCTATCCCATATTATTTAGCCTTAAAAAGGAAGAAATTCTGACCCAGGCTACAACACACCCTACAAAGTAAAGTAAGCCAGTCACCAAAGGACGAACACCGTGTGACCCACTTACACGTGGTGCCTACGCCAGTCAAATCCACAGAGACAGAACGCAGACGGTGGTTTACCCAGGCCGGAAGGAGGGCAGACTGGGGAGCAGGATGAAAATATTTCTGGAGACCAGTGGTGGTGATGGCTACACAAGGTGAATGTCCTTAATGCCACAGAACTGTGTACTTAAAAAATGGCTCAAATGGCAAACTGTACATTAATGTATATTTTATCATAATAAAAAATACATGGAGATATGTGGCTATATACATATGCACAAGGTGCCCAAAATGTATACATATGTTAAGAAAGGAAAAACCTGGATTAAATTCGTAATACTCAAGTCACATTTGACTTCTGCCACTACAAGAGCTGCTCAGTGTGACTTACATGCATCTCTGGTTATGTGTAAATATTGAGAATTATAATCTTAATACAGTTTTCTCCTTTCTTAAAATGTATTTTTTGGCACTCTTGGTATATACAGTAGCATGTCAGTCATATAAAAAAGATGTTAGATATAAAATGTGATAACTTTATGGTGTGATGGGTCCCTATCACTGCTGTGTAGCAAATGTCCATAAACTTGGTGGCTTTGTTTGCCCCACATCGGCAAGTGGGTTCGGCTACTGTGGTTCTTCAAGTCTCCATGTACTCGCCTCTGTGTTTGGGGAAGATTTTTCACCTGAGAAAAACGTGTTTAAAAGATGTCTTACTCAGCACTCTCAGAGTCTGCTGATGAGAACACACTTCCAGAAGGCAATTTGGTTAAACACACCAATGGTTTTAAATGCAAAGCTCCTTTGAGTAATTCATTCTGAGGGAAATCTCAGGTAAATGAATAAAGGCTTAGTGTTCAATTATACTCACACTGTGGTAACCTACAATGTTGAACCATTGGAAATGGCCTAATGTTCTACCAGAAGAAATGGTTACATAAATTATAGTACACATTTAGAATAGATGGTTATATTGGCATATTTTGATATAAAAGTGAGTGGGGAAAGTTGAGTTAAAAACATACACATGTATTGTTCTCAATCACATGTGAAAGCTAAAAAAAACTAATGTCATGGAGATAGGGAATAGGACAGGTGTGTGGATGGGAACGAGGAGATAGAGAGCTGGGTTAGTTGCTACAAACATACAGATAGAACAAATAAGCCCCAATATTTCAGAACAAAGTAGGGTGTCTATAGTTAGCAACAGTGTATCACATATCTCAAAGCAGCCAGAAGAGAGAATTTGAAATGTTGCCACACATGGAAACAATGAATCCCCAAGGTGATAGATACCCCACATTACACATTCTATGCATGTAACAAATACATGTTCCCCATAAATAGGTGAAATATTTTGTAGCAGGCTTAACACCTGTAGCTCAGTTGCTAGGGTGCCAGCCACATGCACTGGAGCAGGTGGGTTTGAATCCAGTCCAGGCCTGCCAAACAACAATGACAGCTACAGCCAAAAAATAGCCAGGCGTTGTGGTGGGCACCTGTAGTCCCAGCTACTTGAGAGGCTGAGGCAGGAGAATCGCTTAAGCTCAAGAGTTGGAGATTGCTTTGAGCTGTGACACCATAGCAATCTACCCAGGGTGACACAGTAAGACTCT
>NW_003852707.1:194387-215543 GCF_000181295.1 Otolemur garnettii
AGCGAGTCTCCTGCCTCCACCTCCCAAGTAGCTGGGACCACAGGTGCCCGCCACAACACCCAGCTATTTTTTGGTTGCAGCCATCATTGTTTGGCGACCTGGGCTGGATTCAAACCCACCACCTTAGGTGTATGTGGCCGGCACCTTAGCCACTTGAGCCACAGGCGCCAAGCCAAAACAACACATCTTTATTCTCTTACAGTTCTGGAAAAAGAAGTCAGAATTCCAGGTGTCAGCAGGGCTGCACTTGCTGGAGGCTATAGAGGAAAATCCCGTTTCTCTTCTTTTTGCAGTTCTTAGAACCTGCCTGCATTCCTTGGCCCGCTGGTCTTTCCTACATCTTCAAAACCAGCAGGGCAGCTTCCTGTCTCAACCATGCTGATGTCACCTTCTTCTGTGTTTGTGGTTGGATAATCCATGAAGATCTCTCATTTGTGGAGATCTCTCAACTTAATCTCATCTTTTGCCATATAAGTTTATATTAACAGGTTCTGAAGATTAGGACATGAATGTCTTTTAACTAATGTTTAAAATTTTTTAATATTTTTAATTTTATTTATTTATTTTTTAGAGACAGAGTATCACTTTGTTGCCCTCAGTAGAGTGCTATGGCATCACAGGTCACAGCAACCTCCAGCTCTTGGGCTTAGGCAATTCTCTTGTCTCAGCCTTCCAAGTAGCTGGGACTACAGATGCCTGCCACAATGCCCAGCTATTTTTTGTTGCAGTTTTTTTGGGGGGTTGAACTTGCCACCCTGGGTATATGGGGCCAGTGCCCTACCCACTGAGCCACAGGCACTGCCCAACTTTTATTTATTTTTTAATAAATCATGTCTATTTATCGTGTGCAATATGATGTTTCCATTCTAGATACACTGTGGAATGGCTAAGTCTAGTGAATTAACAAGCTTTACCACACATGGGGGGGTTGCTCTAGATGATGGAATTTTATCGTTGTGGGGGGTCACAGTTATTTTGTGGTGAGAACACTCTACATCACTCTCTTGACTTTGTTCAGCAATATGCCATCTGGTTAACTATGGTCACTGTGTTGTTCAGTAGAGCTCTTGAACTTATTCCTCCTACCTAACCGAAATTTTGTGTCTTTGGACCAATCACTCCCCAACCACCCCAGCCCTGGTAACCACCGTTCCACACTTTACTTCCATGAGATCCACACACGAGTGAGTCACGTGCTTGTCTTTCTGTGCCTGGCTCATTTTGCTTAACACAATGTCCTCCAGAACATGGCCGTTGTCGGGGGACATTATTCAGCCTTCCCACTCGTGAGTGAGAAGAAGGAAAGAAAGAAGGAAAATGAAAGACAGCGGCAGGAAATATAATCAAAAACAAAAAAACAGTAGCTAAGGGGTTTATAGAATTGTGAATTGTTTTCCTCTATATAATTTTTTTTTTTTTGCAGAGTCTCACTCTATTTCACTGCATAGAGTGCTGTGGCATCATAGCTCACAGCAATCTCAAACTCTTGGGCTCAAGTGATCCTCTTGCCTCAGTCTCCTGAGAAGCTGAGACGGTACCAGGTACCCACCACAATGCTCAGCTAACTTTTTTCCATTTTTATTTTTAGCAGAAACAGAGTCTCACTCTTGCTCAAACTGGCCTCGAACTCCTGAGCTCAAAGAAGCTACCCACCTCAATCTCCCAGAGTGCTGGATTACAGGTGTGAGCCACTGCACCCGGCTCCTCTCTATACTTTTATACAGTTGACAAGCTTTTTGAAATGAGCAAGTTTTATAATGAAAACTACAACTTCTTTTTTTTTTTTTCAGGTTAATGTGAGGGTACAAACAACCCATTCACAAAATTTGGATTTGTTAGGTAGAGATCATCTTGTAATTGTGTCCCACACTGGAAAGATGTGCCTTATACCCCTACATTGTGCCATTAAGTGGGAACACACCAATTCCTCCTCCTCACTTCTCCCCCTCCCCATTCTCCCTTCTCTCCAACTTAACGTGAATTGAGTTTTACTCCTGTGTTGGCATGTATTCTTAAGTGTTCTTGTTAAAAAGGATCCTAAATTTTATCATTTTTTTCCTGCACCTATTGATAGGATCATATGGTCTTTGTTTTTGCATCTATTGATAAGGTGAATTACATTATGGATTTGCATATGTTAAATAAAACTTGCATCCCTGGAATGAAGCCTACTTCATCATGATGTATAATTGTTTTTAATATGTAGCTGTGGTCTATTTGCTAAGATTTTATGGAGTATTTTTGCATCAATATTCACTAGTGAAATTGGTCTGTGGTTCTCCTTTTTAGTTGGGTCCTTTCTTGGTTTTGGTATCAGGATAATGTTTGCTTCATAAAACATGTTGGGAACACTTCCTTCCTTCTCAATGTTTTGGAATAGGTTCTGCAGTATAGGTACAAGTTCATCTTTGAAGATTTGAGAGAATTCTGACGTAAACCCATCTGGTCCACAGCTTTTTTATTGTTGTTGGAAGCTCTTCTATTGTTTCTTCAATCTTGGTCTTTGATATTGGTCTATTCAAGAAATCTATTTCTTCTGGGGTGAGTCTAGGGAGAAGGTATAATTCCAGGTATTGGTCCATTTCCTCCCATTGTCAAATTTCTAGGCGTAGAGTTTCTTATAGTAATCAGAGATAATCTCTTGTATCTCTGTGGTATCTGTTGTTATTTCTCCTTTTTCATTTCTGATTTAGGTTGTTAAAGATTGTACTTTTCTGTTTCTAGTTAATCTGGCCAAAGGTTTATCAATTTTATTTATCTTTTTGAAGAATGAACTATTTGTTTCATTAATTTTTTGAATGATTCTTTTGTTTTCAATTTCATTTATTTCTGATTTAATTTTGGTTTTTTCTTTTCTTCAGCTAGGCTTGGGATTAGATTGCTCTTCTTTTTCCATTGCCTTAAGATGATTCATTAGGTTATTGATCCACTCTTTCTGTTTTTCAGATGTAGACATCTAATGCAATAAATTTCCCTCTTAGGATAGCTTTTGCAGTATCCCACAGGTTTTGTTAGCTTGTAGCTGTGTTGTTATGTTTCAGGAAGTTAATGAGTTGCTCCATTATCTCTTCCTTGACCAAACTCTCATTCAGCATAAGGTTGTTTAATTTCCATGCCTTCCATGAAAGTTTTTGTTGGAGTTGAGTTCCCCTTTAATTGCCTTGTGCTCTGAGATGATACAAAGTATAATTTCAATTCTTTTAATTTTTTGAGTTTAATTTGTATGGTAGGATATGATCTATTTAGGAGGATATTCCATGGGCTGATGAGAAGAACATATATTCCTTAGCTTTGGGATGGTGTGTTCTATGTATGTCTATCAATCCCATTTGCTATAGGGTCACATTTAAGTCCCTTGTGTCTTTGTTTAGTTTCTCTTTAGAGGATCTGTCCAATTTTGCCAGAGGGGTGTTAAAGTCACCAGCTATAATAGTGTTATGGGATATCATATTGCTCAGACCCATCAAGGTCAGTTTCATAAATATGGGATCATTTAAGTTGGGTGCATAAATATTTAGAATTAAAATGTCCTCTTGTATTGTTCCCTTGACCAGTATGAAGTGATCATCTTCATTTTTCTTAACTTTAGCTTTAAACCCACTGGTCTCTACGGTTGTGACTCCTCCTTTCTTCTCATTTCTGTTTGCCCAAAATATTGTTCCCCATCTCTTTACCTGGAGTCTTGTTTTGTTCTTCAAGGTTAGATGTGTTTCCTGGAGACAGCATACAGATGGATTGTGCTTTTTATCCATTCTCTTCAGTGGAGAATTCAAGTCATTTACACGTATTGAGAGAATTTATAAGTGTGGCGAAGTTCTATTCATCTTGTTTTGTGAAAGTCTGTTGGTTAGTTTTATCCTTTGTGCTATTGTGGAAGCTGAGTTTTTTCATTAAGTTTCTGGATGTTTACTTTGCTGGTGGTCCATTGTGCAGGTTAGTGTGGAGAATAGGTCTAACTATTTCTAGTAGAGCTGGTCTTGTTGTGGCAAATTACCTCAATGTTTCCATATCAGTAAAAGATTTGATTTTTCCATCAATTTTGAAGCTTAGTTTAGCAGGGCACAAAATTCTGGGCTGAAAATCATTTTTGTTTAAGAAGGTTATGGGTAGGTGATAATTTTCTTCTGGCTTGGAAAGTTACAGCTGAAAAATCCCCTGTCACCCTGAAGGATCTTCCCTTGTAAGTCAATTGGCCCTTACTCCTGGCTGCTGGCAGAATTTTCTCTTTCATTTTGACTTTGGACAGATTCATGACAATGTGTCTTGGAGATACTCTATTTGTGCTGAGATGACATGTGTTTAAATATCCTTCTAAAACAAATGTTTCAAAATCTTTCGTGAAACTCGAGAAATTTTCATTTATGATATCCTCCAGGGGGGCTTCCATTCCTTTTGTCTGTTCTTCTTCCCCTTTGGGGATACCTATAATTTATATGTCTGAATGCTTTGTGAAGTCCCATAATACTCTGAGCAAATGTTCTGCTTTCTCTCTCTTCTTTTCTGCCTCTTTAACTACCTGTGTTAGCTTAAGAGCTTTATCTTCTGGCTCTGAGATTCTTTTTCTCCATGGTCTAATCTGTTATTGTTACTTTCTGCTGCATCTTTAAGTTCCCTGATTGACCCCTTTTTTCTTTATCTTTTTCCTTTTTTTTTAATTTTTTCTTTCAATTGTCTTAGTTGGAAGTTTTTTTTTTTTATTTTCCTATTCATTTATTTATTTAGACAGAGTCTCACTTTGTGGCCCTCAGTAGAGTGCCATGGCATCATAGTTCACAGCAACCTCCAATTCTTGGCCTCAAGTGATTCTCTTGCCTCAGCCTCCCAAGTAACCTGGACTACAAGCACCTGCCACAATGCCTGGGTTTTTTTTGTAGAACGGGGTCTCACTCTGGCTCAGGCTGGTCTCAAACCTCTGACCTCAGGGCAATCCACCTGTCTCAGCCTCCCAGAGTGCTAGGATTACAAGCGTGAGCCACCACACCCGGCCTGACTGGCTCCTTCAATTCCTTTAGTTCCACCATATCCTTTCTATATTCTTCACATGTTTCACCCATTTTTTGGTTCTATTTTTCCACTTTATCATCAATTCCCTTTATTGTCTTTGCCATCCATCTTTTAAATTCCCTTTCTGTCATTTCCATTAATTCTTTATAGGTGGAGTCCTCTGCAGTAGCTGCCTCATGGCCCTTTGGCGGTGGGGGGTGGCCCTTTTGGTTTTTCATGTTGCCAGAATGTTTTTGTTTGTTCCTCCTGTGTGTTTTCTTCTTGTTTATTTCCCTTCCCTCTCCTACTTTTTCCTTCTCACTACATTCTTCACTTTTAGTGGCCTTTTGGTATAAAGCCAAAAGGAAGAGAAGGTTAAAGAGCAAGAAGGGAGAAAGGAAAGAAAAAAGAAAGAAGGGTGGTGAACAAAAAGAATTGAAGAGGAGAGAAGAACAGAAAGAGAGAGAGCAATGGGAGAAATGGTGATGATCAGAAAGGGGCTATGACCACAGCTGCAAATCTAGGCCTTTGGGGGCCTGGCGGGGTGGGTCCCTTGAAGTGAAGAGCTCCTTACCAGCCTGGGCAAAAGCAAGAACCCCCTCCTCCAAATATAGAAGAAAAAGAAAAAGATGAACACTATGTCACAGTGGGGACCTACTCATACTGTCTTTCCAAAGGCCAAAGATAGAGGACACCCTAGACCATGAGCTTGTGACCTCCTAGAGCCAGACCAATGCTGTGACCCTGCTGCACTGAGAGAAAAGGAAGAACAATAATAACAAATAAAAATAAAGAACATTTAAAATGTGATTATAAAAGATGAAGACATAAAAAAGGGATATCTTGGCTGTTGAATGAGAAATCTATGTGGGAAAGATGAGAAACATAGAAAGATCTCTACAAAAGAGAGAAAAAAGGAGAGAAGTGAAAAAGGGACTGAAAAACTGTAACAAAAATGGAGGAGCCCCTGCTATTGAAAAAAGTAAAAATGAAAAAATAAAAATACAATCAGACCAAAAAAAAATAAGAAAAAAATTGTGAAAAGGGGAAAAAAGTAGAAGAAATATATATTTGTGTGTTAAAAAAAAAAAAAAAGCAAATATATATATACACTCACACATGTATAGTACAATATATTGCCTGGACACCAGGTGGTGTTGTGGAGAAAGAGAATACACATGCTGCTTTTGCTATATATAAAATGGCATCTGGAAGCCACTCTCTAGTTGCAGAGGAGATTGGGTCCTGTCTTCTTGACTTATTTGCCCTCAGTCAGGGGCTGGTCACTTCACCAGCATTTATCCCTGTGAAACTGGAGTCCTAAAGCTCTAGCCAGCTTCCTTAGCAGGCTTGTCAAACAGTGCCCCCTAATAACAGTGTGTCCTTCCTGAGGGTGCAGGGTCAGCTCAGCTCACCCCAAGGGTGGTTTCCCAAGCCCAGCAAACGCACCAGAGTGCACTAATACCCCGTAAACTGCTCCTCTGGTGCAACCTTCCCACAGTGGACATGCCCAGTTGGCAGCCAAGTTGATGGGAGATCCACCCAGCCTGGTAATCAGTCTTGGACACTGAATGCTATTTGAGTACTCTCACTCATTTAAGCAGTTTAAACTGTTTGCCGGAGATGTTTAGTCCAAAATCAATGAACTGTAGGAGGACAGCCCTATCCTGTCCCCAGACCACATGAGGGTTTGTCAGCCAGCCCCTACCTGTACACAAGCAAGCACTTGCCTTCTGTGTCAGCTCTCCTTAGCACCAGACCTCCTCGCTGGCTGCTAGAGTCCACCACTGCTTCACTGTGCTCTCAGAGTGATGTCCCTGAGTAAGTTCCCCCACGCAGAGGTGGCTGGAGTTCTAGTTTCCCTGTCGCATTGTGAGTGGCTAGTAAGGAGCTGTTTCTAATGCACCATCTTGCTCTGCCCCCAAACTGCAACATTTTTAAATGGACTTTCTTAACGCAAGTATAATTTAATGTATTTGGGGTGCTTTTCCAAGTATGGAATGGGATCCACTAAACTATCCAGCATGTCTGGTATAATTAATTCTCCTAGCGATAAGAGTAATCCATTTGTAAGATGCTAGTTCTGTAACAGGAACATTATAGTAGTAACACCAAAGCAAGTTGCCTACTTTTGACTTTGCTCAGGAATGAACCCAGTCAAAATTAAAATCAAATCTCCTTCACAGAGGTTAATATAGAAAAATACAATGCTATGATGATGAGACAGTTGGTAAAACCTAACTCTTCCCTGGGTGCTTTCTCTTAACTTGCAGCACGGCCTTCCTAACCCCTGTCAGCCCATCTGAGTTTATAGCTCCCTCAGGAAATGCTCGGTCTTACCACAGTCAGGTCTCCTGTCCCTAACCTTCTCTGGTGCCACTCTCATTCCTAAGCACATTTCCACACATTGCCTATCATGTGAGGTATAGTGGATGTGGTTTTGTATTCACTACTTTTTTATAAAGCATGGCTTTGGGCAAGATTTGGAAAAATTAAACATTGCCAAAGGGTCTTAATTATTGTTGGTCAAAGACTTTCTTTTTTAGGCCAGGCTCCATGCTGAGTGCTTCCTGTGGATTACTTAATTTCTCACACTGTCCTATGTGGTGAGTGCTGGCATTAGGGTCATTCACAGATGGAGAAGTTGCCAGGCAGAGGCCACCCGCCCTTGGCCACCTGGCACAAGAGGGGAGGCATTTATGAAACAATAGGAAATACTTTACACACTACAGCTCACACACACCTGTCTCCTCCTGAAAAGATCAAAGGCAGATCTGACTTGGAAGTCCCCTAGGGCAAACGTGCACTTCAGGCCCGACATCTGTGTGTCCGCTCTCTCCAAACTCCATTTCTGAAACATGTAAAAAGATACCATGTTTCCCCGAAAATAAGACCTACCCCAAAAATAAGCCCTAGCAGGATTTCTATGCATTTGTTAACTATAAGCCCTACCCCATAAGACCTAGTGATGGGTGTGGCTATGCAGATACACTATGTACAACTTTCAAGGATATCCTATGTACAATCCACCCATTTCAGGGAGGAGAGGAAAACATCCCCTGAAATAAGCCCTAGTGTGTCTTCTTGAGAAAAAATAAATATAAGACAGTGTCTTCTTTTCAGGGAAACACAGTAGTTCTTGTCCTTTTAAATATCCTACAATCTAATTTAAGAGCTAATACACTGGGGTGTGAGTAGAGTTACAGAGCAATCCATACCCTTAAAACTTCAATACAGGTGTGACCAAGGAGGGCCAAGTCAAAAAAGTGATACCGGTAAAAATAAAGTTCCTGAAAGAAGGATGTTTGGGGGTTAGAGGCATTTCTCTTTTCTAGGCATTTGAAGACATAGCATCAGTGGTTTATTTTTTAGATTTATTTATTTATTTATTTATTTTAGAGGTGGAGGTCTCCCTTTGCGGCCCACACTGGTCTTGAACTCTTGGCCTCAAGCAGTCCTCCTACCTGGGCCTCCCGGAGGGCTGAGATTACAGGCATGAACCCTGGAACCCAGTTAGCCATAGTGGTTTAATGTGATAAACAAAGTTCTTCCCTAGATTTTAGTTGTCATAAATATCCTTTATGACGGAACAAAAATGTTATTCGCAGTGAATTGGGGATTTTTTTTTTTACTTATGTTAGTAGGATATTACTGACTCTTTGACAGTTGTACCGAGGCTCAAAAAGCAAATTTTTAGAAGAAAAAAATAGAGGAGGACAAAGACGGGAACCAGGATTCAGAGCAACAGCAGGACAAGCTGCAGCTGTAAATCTGAGAAGAGCAGTTTGTTAATTCTCTTTGGAAGGCAGGTGTTTATCAGCAAATACTTCTCAGAAGCATAGCTTGTTAATCTGCAAGGGGAGATGTCTGGGCACTTTGGTTCCCAAAAGGCCGTGATGAGATAAGACAGGGGGAAGCTTGGCAGCTGCTCTCAGAGCCCGTGCACGAGGAAGCCCCATGTGTTTACGCTCAGGGCTAATCCCACTTTCCTTCCAAGACACAAGATGATGTGCACCTGTGCACACACGCTCACCCCTCACCTGATTCTCCCATAGCAATAACAAGTTTAATACTGAGAGTTCTGCAGCTGGACGTTGCACCAGTGTTTTCAATAGGAATTCTGGTCTAAAGCCAGGGTAAGCCAGAGGAATTGAAACCAAGCTCACCTGATAGTCTGCAACTGGATAGCCTCAACCTGATACCGACTATTCAATTCAGGTTAAAATCTCCCTGAGGCAAAGGGGGATTATTTTCTACAAACTCAGTTATAAGATTGCTGTTCTCTAACTTACATGGGTCTAAAATTTTTTTTTTTTAATCGAGACAGAGTCTCACTTTGTCACCCTGGGTAGAGTGCTGTGGCGTCATAGCTCACAGCAACCTCCAACTCTTGGGCTCAAGCCATTCTCTTGGCTTAGCCTCCCTAGTAGATGGGACTACAGGCACCTGCCACAACACCCAGCCATGTATTTATTTATTTACTTACTTATTTTTTGTTTAGCAGGCCTGGGCCGGGTTCCAACCCACCAGCCCCAGAGCACGTGGCTGGCACCCTAACCACTGAGCTACAGGCGCCCCAATGTGGGTCTGGATTGAATCTTTTAGTAGCTGCAGCTTGTTGAGAGTGTAAAACATTTTGAGCACAAACTATACAGCACATAACTTTTTGGATTGTGTGTTTGCATAAAAAGGGTTAAAATACGTTCTGTCGATTGTTGTATTGTTCATTTCTTGTAAAGGTCTTCCTGCATTGGAGACTGAGTCGAGGGAGACCAGGTACATGTTAACATGGGCTGCCTTAAAAGCCAAATAAAATGAAAAATGATCTCATCATATTAATTGTCCTAAAAAAAATGTCTTGCCAATGCTCTGGGACTGAATTATTTATTTCCTTGAGAGTATTATGACTGTTACCAAGGACTCAGCTGGATTTAGGGCTCTTTTAAAAAAAATTCCGGCTAATGTGAGGAACACACGATTAGGCTCCATTGTTTGTAAGGTAGAGTCTGAATTGCACTTGCTTCCTTCACCCAGGAGGTTGCCATATACCCCCACATTGTCCCTGTGAGCTGAGAGCACACACATCCCCTCCCTCCTCTCCCGTTCTTGACTTTAATTATGTTTTTCTCTCGTGTGGGTCTGTAGCTGTTAATCCACTAGTTTCAACTTAGTATTGAGCTCATGGGAGGCTTGAATGAGACAGATTTTGGGCTCTTCTTACTTGAGCATATAGAGAAAGGGATTCATTTGGTCCCACTTTGAAACTCGGGAAGAGTAAGAGAGAAAATTAAATGTGGAAATCATAAATGCTTGCCTCGTAGGATTATACTATTCTGTAACTCTATTTTTCTCCTAAAAAATTACGTTTTATTATTTGTTACACCTTTTTCAATATTTGAATATATATATATATTTTAATTGAATGGTAACTATGTACATTAATGCACTTCTGGGGTACAGTGTGGGGGTTTCACACACAATCCGAAATACTTCCATCAAACTGGTTAACATAGCCTTCATGTCATTTTCTTAGTTATTGTGTTAAAACGTCCATATTCTACTCTTAGATTCACTTGTACCCTTGTATGACAAACCACAGAAGTGATCCCTCCAATCCTCCCTCCCCCTCCCTACTCCTCCCCGTAATCTTAGGCTGTTATTAGGTTATAACTTTCATATAAAAGGTATAAATTAATTTCATAATAGGGGTGTGTACATTGGATACTTTTTCTTCCATTCTTGGGATACTATTTGAATATATTTTAACCATCTTATGTTCTACGTGTGTTTTTTGTCTGCGATATTTTATCAGAATGTTACTTGCCGGTATAATCTGAAATACAGGTTCTAGGAGAATCCCACTTGCTGTCTCAGAGAAAGTGAGACTTCACTTCTTTGAGCAAAAAGTTCATTGAGCAAGGTAGTTATTTCAGTATTTATTTTTGTTATGGAATTTCTGGGGCTCCGCATGTCACTTTGTACATGAAATACATATAAATATATATATGAAAAGAATTTTAAAAACCGAAGGTGCTAAGGGGCAAAATGAAAGTCGAAGTTTCCTAATTCCTGGTAGCTGCACTTAGCAGAAGCAGTAAAATCTTGGGAAGGAGGCTTAAAATATGCCTGGGCAATGTAAGATTCCTCCATGTAACACGCAGGAGGCCAGGAGATGCCTCTTCTTTTAAAAACTGCACGGCAGAGAATGAGTTTCAGCAGTGGCTGAGCAGTGCAAGGCGCTAAGGAAGGTCCTTTCACCACCAACTCTGCAGAGCACTGTAAAGTGCGGGGTTGGGCCTGCTAAATGTTTGATGAATGCTCATATAAATGAACATGAATGAAGGCACAAATGCCATATCATAGCAAGTCCCTCCCTCTTGGGATCTCAGCCAAGACGAAAGAAGCGATGATCTGTCCAGCCAGAGTTTCCTCCTGGCTAATTTCATGACCCCTGTTTGGACTCACTGGAAGAAATGTTTATGCTTTGGGTTGCTGTTTTGTTAAATATATGGTTTTTCTCCTATTGCTGCAAATCTTGGCATGGCTTTGAGCACTAGGTACCCATCAAATCTACAAAATAATAAAAGTTTTTTCAGATTGTTACTTGAAGGGACGAATAGAAATGGTCTATACTTGCATCAAAGCGACTGGCACCACACCCCTCCCACTAGACCGAGCGCCCTCAGCTACTGAAGGCTTTACCCCTCTCCTGGTTGGTAAGGTAGAATTACTCTGTTGAAGGCCTTTCCACTCTACCCATTTTTAGGGCAGTCATGACCCCGTGACTCTTTTCTTCTCCCAAAAGTACGCCCACAAATGTTTGCTACTTACATTATCAAATTCACTCTCACCCCCTCATCCAGATATCTTGTCTCCATCTCCTCCAACCCTACATATTTGGGGGGTAAAACTTTAGAGGTGACATCCAAAGCCAAACCTCCCTTTTCACTTGATAAAACCCAATTACTCTGCTTTCTTAAGTCAGCTGCTCCTGCTAATCCGATACAAACTGTCCCAAATTAGCGTTTTCCTTCCCCCTCAGTGCCGACAGCATCAAATGACTCAGCCTTGCCAGGCATCAGCCCCTTTAGCTCCCAGGCTTGGTGCTGGCATCCTGGGCAGGACAGACTCCCTCGCTTGGTAACCCCCCTTCACCAGCCGCTGTCATTTACCCTGATCAGCCATCTGCTTAGCTCAGCACCCCTCTCCCTAGTTCAACAGTCTTGAACTTGGCTTTTCTGCCACCAAGTGATGGCAGCAGAAGCAGCTCTGGCATCTCCCGCAATGGGTGGAGGAAGAATTTTGGTTTCATCTATATTCCGGTTAAAAGACAGGGAACCCATTTATCATACACTAGAGGCCAACCTTCAAATACAGTAATTTGCATGATACAAAGTACTTAATACTGAATTTATACGGAATTTTAATGAGACTTGTGACTCAGAAGGCATTGCAAAACTATTGCAATACTTATGAGTCATCATCATGAATATCAGCAATCACTGAAGTGTAGGCTTTAGAAAGGCCACCGACGGAGGGACCAGATTTGCTTCTGTGTCGTGTATTTGTGTTGGGTAGGTGCAGGAATTTGCCTGATTAGCTCTAGAGAACATGAGCTGGCTGCTTTGGGTCTAGTCCGCTGAGATTGTTTCACCCATTCAACAAAATGTTAAGTTCCTACTTTTGAAATAATAGTACAGGAAGAATGAAAATACCTACATCTTGAGTTCCCCCATCTTGGGTCCCCCAATCCCATTTCTCCTCTAGACTCCTGGACTTTTTTTTTTTTAAGAGATAGGGTATTGTCCAGGTTGACCTTGAACTCCAGGGCTCAAGTGATCATCTTGCCTGAGCTTCCCCAGTAGTTGTATATACCACCACGCCCAGCTCTTCTCTTCATTTTTAATGCACACTAGCATGCATATCCTTACGCACACACACAGAATCAGAATATACTTTCTGCCCTATAACACGTAGCTAATTTATAGTAAGCAAGCCACAAAATGAGGCAGCTTCCTGCAGGGCTGCCAATATGCTGCCATCACAGGGTAGTAACGTGAACACCAGTAGAGCCACTTCTGGTATGAAATCCTGAAGGGGCTTTGAGGGCTTGGTCTCCCCCTCTGTTCATTTAACAAAACTTATGGAATGAAGTAGCCCATGGCAGGCATGAGCGAGGCTCTGGGGACTCTGAGACCTGGAAGAGGGGCAGACAGAGCCCCCTGCTCTCAGGAAGCTTTAGTCTGCTCTCCTGGAGAGGATGTGCTCATTGACTCACTCAAGACCACCTTTCATGGCCCCCGCACTATGTTAGACACCATAAATAAGAAGGCCAGGTTCCAAGCCTGCCTCAAGGAGCTCCAGTGTCATGGGGAGATAAACTACTCTGCTACAGTGAGGGCAGTGATACATACGCATGGTGGTGACGGAGGCAAACGGGGTCACTTCACTTAGCCTTGGGGTGGAGAGCGTAGGAAGGGGTTGGGATTGGGGTGGGCTCATTCCAAAGGAGACAGGAGCAGACACTTCCGTCAGAGCACAAGGGTAACAGCAGCAGTTACATGCTTCTGGGGCATGTGAGGGTCAGAAGGTGGAAGGCTTTGCCCACCTCGGAGGAGCTTGGCTGTACCCAGGGCAGGGGGAGAGAATGACTCAGGCAGCAGCAAACGGAGACAGGGGTGTAAGGCCCAGAGAGCCACTCTCAGAGCTCCTGGAGGCCAGGAAACCAACCTGCCAGACAGGAGATGAGAACCTGTACCAGAGCAGGAGTATGAGGAGACGGACTCCCTCCCGAGATGGCTAGTAGATAAAATCACTAGAGCTTGAGAAATAACTGGATATGAAATTTGAGAAAAAGGCGGGTGTCAGAGTCTGAATGTGTTCCTCTGTCAAATTCCTATGTTGAAATCTAATCCCCACAAAGATGGTGTTTGGTGGTGTCACTTCTGGGAGCTAATTAGGTTGTGAAGGTGGAGCCCCCACACGTAGGATTAGTGCCCTTATAAGAAAAAGGGAAGAGCTCCCTTGCCTTCCTCCCACCATGTGAAAACCCCAGAAGTCGGGTATCTGCCAACCTGAAGAGCCGACCCTGCCAGCACCCTGAGCTCAGACTCCAGCCTCCAGAGCTGAAAGAAATGTCTGTTCTTCGTAAGCCACCCAGTCTACGGTGTATAGTGGCCCGAGTTAAGACAGGAGGGTAAAGCACAACTCCCAAGTTCATGGTGGTTGTAATTGGCAGATGAAGTCGACTCTCTGGAAGTTAGGTTACAACTTTTTTTTAAGCATTTTTTTTAAATTAGAATTTTGCACCATCTGCAACCCCTTGTACTGGCACTACCCTTGGCATAAAAGCCTTTCTGGCATATAATAAACACTCAATCTTACCTTCCCCTCCAATCTTCCTTAAATGAACCCACAAATCTTCTGCACCTCCCATTCAATCTTCAACTCATCGACGTCTGTCAAAGTGCCCCGTCATCTCCTGAGGCTGCTCTTGTAAGGCTTGCTGGGAGGGGGGCCTCTGCAATCCTCTTCCCCCCTCTTTGCCGCACAGGGTTCTGCTGACCCACCTTGACACTCTCTGGCTTTTCCTGCTCTCCTGGCTTCCTTCAACCCACGCTGGCTCCTCTTCCCTATTCACTGCACCTGTAGTTAAATTCCACCTTGATTCTCTCCTCTTCACATGTGCCACAAGCGATCCCACCCGCACCTTCCACCTGACCTCCATTTCCATGTTGAAGTGTCCCAATTCCAAATACCAATATTCTTTTTAAATCCCAAAGTCAAGGATCCATACTCAGGCCAGCTACATCAAGTCTGTCTTAGCAAATGATTCTGCCAACCCACTCATTCCCTGAAGCCTGGTATCTAGGAGCTACTGGCAGGTACACAGATGCACCCCCACTGCCTTTCTATCTGCTGTCCACTCTGCCTAAAATATCCTCTTTAAAAAATATATTTGAGGGCGGCACCAGTGGCTCAAAGGAGTAGGGAGCCGGCCCCATATACCGGAGGTGGCGGGTTCAAACCCAGTCCTGGCCAAGAACTGCCAAAAAAAAAAATGTATTTGACATACACATTATGAACAAAATCACCACACCAGCTTTTGGGTTATCGTTCCACTTTGCTTTTATTTTTTACAATATATTCAATGCAGGTATTAAGTACAGCACATTTAATACATACATAACTATGTTATATATTAGTTGTAATGCATAATATAGTACATAGTAAACGCTCGTAAGCCTACACCTAAGAACTAGAACATTCCTCACAACATGCATCTGTCATATGTTCCTCTCTCATCCCTCATGAATAATCACCATGCAAAACTGGGGTTTCTCCTTGTTACTTCTTTTCCTTTTACAGCATGCTTCTACTGCGCATGGATGCTTAGATGATATAGTCTTTGGTTGCACATGGACGCTTAGATGATATATTCTTTGGTTGCTTTTTGAGCTCAATAAAAACCATATGCAGTCTCCTGCAACTTCCTTTTTTCTTATTACTTTCTTGGATTCATTTTTATTGTGAGGTATAGCTGTGGTTCATTCATTTTCACTATTAAATAATATCCCCATGGACGTTACTCAGCTCTTCTGCTGACAGACATTTTACTTTTTCCAGTCATTATGATTATGTGACTGTTAACGCTCCTGGTCACATGTATCTCCTGGTGGCCACATGCAAGAATTTGTTGTCATACAAGTGGGAGTCAGATGCTAGATCACAAGGTCTGCAAATGTTCAAATTTATAAGGTGTAATGGTTTTCTAAAGTAGTGGTGCCTGTTACACACCCACAACAATGTATAAATTCCCACAGATCTTAACACCTGGCACTATCAGAGCCAACTTTTGTAAACCTTCTGGATGTAAAATGGAATCTTAATTTGGTCTTAATTCATATTTCCCTGACCATCAACACCGCATATCATTTTTCTATTTGTTTATAAACTTTCTCTCCTGTGAAATATCTTTTCAAGTCCTCTCTATTTTCTTAGCTTTTTTTCTAATAGGAATTCTCTATATATTATGATGACTAATCCTTTGTTATTTGTATTGTAAATGACTTCTCAAGTTGTGGCTTATCTTTTCACTTAGTGTTTATTTGAGTGTTT
Organism: Otolemur garnettii; assembly: GCF_000181295.1. Classification (NCBI taxonomy): domain Eukaryota; kingdom Metazoa; phylum Chordata; class Mammalia; order Primates; family Galagidae; genus Otolemur; species Otolemur garnettii. The sequence continues at coordinate 210,489 of NW_003852707.1, forward strand.
ACATAAGCCCTTAGGTTTCATAAAGTTGATTTGATTTACTCATCTTTTCTTTTACAGTTGGTGCTTTGTGTCAAAAGACTGAATCTACAGGTCAATTGTGGGAGCTCTGATGCCTTGAATATTCTATTCATGAACAAAGATAGTTCTTCCTTTGTTCCTCCCTGAGTCTTCATCTTCCCCTTTCACATCCCCAATCAGACCTCACCTGCGGCCACAGGACAATGCGTCTTCCATGTGCCCATGTTTTAGATAACTGCAGCCATCCAAGAAAAGGATGACATGGGGTAAGTTTGAGCCCTGTGGTTTGGGTGGTGGCACCACTCTTCATTACTGACTACATCAAGAATTTAAGGAGAATAAAATGATAAGAAATAACTAGCGTTATGCTGTCCACCTGCCCAACGCTGCATGAGGTATCACAGCTTAGTGAAGAACCTGCTCCATCCTGAAAACAATTAAAAAGATGTTAACCACCCTGTCTTTTTTCTTCCTCAGGGGCAGGGAATATGAAATGATAGGACAAAAAGGCTCGGAGAGCATGACTATACTTGACCACACTGGGGCAAACAGCTTGGCTATTTCTGACAAGCAAGCAGCAAGAGAACACCTTTTGCCAAAGGGAATTCTGCAATCATTTAATCGAGGTTCTAGAAAATGAGGTCTTCCAAAGAGAGACAGCAGCACTATACTTTCTTCCCTGCCAGAGTCCACTGTGATAACCGTTTACACTAAAATGCCCCATTTCTCCCAGTGTCATTTTGCTATGACACAGGGTCACATCTCTATTCAACTGAGTTTCAGGCTGTTTTTTTTCTAGGAGGGGGGAAAAAAAGAGAGAGAGAACTAAGTAGCCTCCTAGATTTAAGGGAAAAATGGAAAAAGCAAGTTGATGTGCTTTGAAATGCAAAAGACCTCTATCTCCAGTTTGTCCCAGTCTGAGCAGGACCAGGGACACCATCGGAGCCCTGCCCTTGACAATCCACTAAAGGACCTGAAAAAACACTTGTTTTCCTGGTACTGCAGGAAGACCTTGCTTCTCACAGGGTTCCACCAAGAGACTCCTCACAGTCGTCCAAAACCAGAAGTAGGGGAGTGTCAGCCAGACGCACGTGGAAATTTTGTTATTATTTTTAAGGCACTTTGGATTATATTTCCTTGAAGACCACCAAATGTAGAAAAGGCAAAAAAAAAAAAAAGTTAGTCTGTGTCATATCCCAAAATGGGTCCAAGCCATTTCTCAACCTCAGCCACAGACATGTTCTTCCTCAAAGCGTAATCCTCAATCTGTAAAAGATTAGAAGCATCGTATTAAGCCAAAGTGGTAAGACATTTTAAACCAAAATTTCCATAGGATTTGCCAAGAAACATTAAGTACCTTCCACTTCTTAATAGCAATTTACTGAATTAATTAGAGATATTTATGTTTACCAAGATGCCCTACTGCAGAAAAACCACAGCTCTGATGCTTAGAAGCTGCCTCTGTGTGCGTGTGTGTGTGTGTGTGTGTGTGTGTGCGCCCGTACTGTCTGAGTATATGGGTGAGAGTCAGAATAGGTGTAAATGGGTTAAAATCAAATTAAGACATTAAGTGGGATAAAGTTCTCCATCCTTTCCTCCGTATTTTACTCTCATTTGCATTTATAATATGAGAGGCTCTGGAATTCCATTTCAAATGGGACAGGCTTCTAGGAAAGACACAGACAACGAGAAAGCCAACTTACCTGATCCTTGGAAATTTTCCCCACAGCAAAGTACTTGGACTTCAGATTGGAGAAGTAGAGGCCTGACACTGCGGAGGCGGGTGCCATGGCTAGTGACTCTGTCAACCTAATGCCTGGAGAGAGTGGCACAAGGAGCCCCATTTACTTGGTGCAGTGCAGCTGGCAGACACTCTGCCAACCCTGTTGAACCAGTGAATGGAAGTGAACTCACCCTTCTACCAAGACACACAGCACAGCACAAAAGCTGTGACCACAACCATCTAGCAAATCCCCATCACGCAGCTAAACAACAGGACAGGCTTATCTCCTCTAACCCAGGGGGACAGGCCTGGACATCTTACCCTCAGCCACCTAAGAAGGATTACAGAGGCCCTGATTGGCTCCTAAGCCTGGGCTTTCCCAGGTGGGAGCTGTAACCCTGGACATGAGAACTCCAGCTGAACAGCGTCCACTGGCTCTCGGGGGCCCCTGACACGAGAGATGAGTGACAGTCGGCTCCAGGGAAGAAGGAGTCTGCGATGGTGCAAAGAAAGCAGACGTGCTCGTTCTTGGGATCTGCAGAGTTCTAAGGGACCACCAAGGCTGTCTGCTCTGAGCCACTCATTTTATGGACAGGGAAATAGCAAGGCAAAGTTTGAGGGCTTTGCAAAGCCACCCAGCTGGCTTATGAAACAAAGGGGACTCCAACCCAGATCTCCCGACCCGGAGAGTGCTGTTCTTATTGACCCAGTTTCAACACACTTCACAGCTCCTCTCTTAAATCTCGATTCCTTTAACTTCATCAGCTTCGATGGCATGCTTTTGACTAATGCCACTGAAAACTGTGCAGTTAGCCTGGGGCAGCTCAGCCTCAGGAACTCTGTGGAAAGGGCTAGAACTGGCACATGCATATGATAATACACAGCCACAGAACCACGATCAGTGCTGCTCTGGCCTGAGGGTGCTGAGGTCAGGAGCCTGGGCCCTCGTCTCAAAAGCGTACATGCCAACTTCTCAACTGTTCGATTCAATCCACAGATAAAATGCAAGACAGAATTGTGATTACAGAAGCGCATAAAAGTTAATAACAGTGTAAAAGTAAAGGGAGAAAAGGCTGAAGGGAAGGCAGGGTGCCCTACAAGATTAGTGCCCAGAGACACCACGGACAAACGATGGGACAGGAGCATGAGGGGTGATGGGAGAAAGGCTGTCACTGGGGAGGGTAAAGACACTGCCACCTCCGTATCAAGACACTGGGGAAGGAGAGGCATGGGGTGGCATTAAGTAAGCTAAATTCCTGTTTGTTATAGGTAAAGAGAAAATAATTCAATACATTTAATAATTTAATAATCACTGAATCTAAAAATGGTGATGTAAGAATACCACTCAGTAATACACTGTAGTAAAGCACAATACCAGAGTAGCTACAAGCGTGAAAGGGTGAGATAAATGATTAATGTAATTACAAGCCCTCCCATTAAAAAGAAGTTTTAGATGGGGCACGGTGACTGGAATCCTAGCACTCTGGGAGGCTGAGGCAGCAGGATCCCTTGAGCTTAGGAGGTGGAGACCAGCCTGAGCAAAAGCAAGATCCCATCTTCACTAAAAATAGAAAAAACTAGCTGGGTGTTGCAGCAGGCACCTGTAGTCCCAGCTACCGGTGAGGCTGAGGCAAGAGGATGACTTAAGCTTAAGAGTTTGGGTTGCTGTGAGCTCTGATGCCACAGCACTCTACCAAGGGTGACAAAGTGAGATGCTGTCTCAAAAAAAAAAAAAGTTAACCATAGGTCCCATGATGTGGATAACAGTGGGTCTCCCAGGACGCACCTGTGGCCTGCTCGATGTCAGCCAGTTGCCACATGGAGAGCTTCTCAGTGTGGTCGGGCTGGCTGGGGTACCCGGGAGCCGGGCGGATGCCCTCATACCGCAGCCTGCGCAGGTCTGCCACGTCCAACCGCTCGCTGCCGCAGTAAGCCCACAGTTCCCGGCGAACCCTCTCATGGAGCTCCTCTGCAAAGGCCTTGGGATCCAGAGTGCCAGGGTGCTTAGGCAGAGGTGGGGGCCGCAGCACCCGTGCAGCCTCCACCCCTGAACCAAAGCCAAGCAGAGCAGCCTCCCTCCTCTGGACACAGTCAGAGGAAACTTGGCTCAAGTCCATTTGTTTGTACGTTAGCTGCTCAAATTTGGCCTCAACCTGGCTCTCAAGTGTCATATTCAATGATCTGAGGATCGTAGACTCTTTAAGTGTTTCCCTGAAGATCAATCCAAAGCTAACACTGGCCACACGGTAGCTGGGACCACGCAGCTGCTAGGACCACGCAGTGCCTCCTCTGTTCACTGTAGGGAACAGGCCGAGGCCACCCCCTTCCATGCAGAGAAAGATAAAGACCTATAGAGGGTCCCAACATTGGAATAAGGGCTCTGAAATGGAAATCTGTTTTTAATTTGGGGGGCCTTCAGGAAAATGTCACATCATAAAAAGCAAAGGGACAAAAACAAGATTTAAGGCAAACAGGTCAAGGGGCTAAAGCTCAGAGCCAACTATGGCCTTACTGAAGGGGTTTCCTTACCCAAACACTGACAATGGGAACAGTCTGGGGACGCAGGATTTAAAACACATGCAAGGTGAAAGTCAGCGGCATCCGACTCAAGGAGAAAAATCAGACAATGGTTTGAACTCTGAGCAGCTGTGCTGGTGGTACAGTGGCTAGGACAGCTGCCTTCTAATACTGAGTGGTGTCCAAGCACCTGCCACAGGATCCCCCGCCCGGACTCTGTCCCAGCCCCTCAGTGCCCTGCTGCCACCTCACCTCTGCCAGCCGGTCCCCCAGCGCCTTGACCATGATGCTGCTGTAGTCATCACTGTCGTCCTCATAGGCCTTGCTCAGTTCTTCCACCCCAAAGCAGGCGACGGCAAACAGGCCCAGGTAGTCGCGGACACCAGAATGCAGAGGCGCAATGAAGTCTGAGAGGCAGTAGTAGGGCTCGGTGCTGGCGGAGTCCTTCTCGGCCTTAAATCCAAGCAGAGGGGCCATGAGCCATGGCCACGTGGAAAGCAATCCGATATCTTAAAATGAATACATGCTTCATGACACAGGGATGTCTGCCAGTTTTATTCACTGCTACATCCCTGGCACCTAAAACAGTGCCTGATACATAGGAAGTACCTAATAAATATTTATTGAATAAACCAATGAAATGAGATTTTTAAAAAGATATAACATAACATACATAGTCAAGAAACCAGTTAGTTGGCTTGTTCACTGACTGACCAAACACTTACCAAATGCTTATAGGTGCTGTGCTAGGACCTGGGAAAAGCTTTTCCCCAAAAGTGTTTTCAATTAAGTTGAGC
>NW_003852707.1:215862-216850 GCF_000181295.1 Otolemur garnettii
TAAATGTATAAATCTCCATTTTGCATCAAGAGAAGCAGTTCAGCAAACTGCTGGGTCAGGAACAAAACACAGGGGCCACGTGCTGCCTGTCACAGTGACAGACGGCCAAGGACACCCAGGGCTGGCCAGACCCACATTAAGAGCCCAGCAGGTTTGCTCCTGGATTCTCCCCACAGCCCAGGGGTCTGTCCTCATCCAATTTTCAGTCTCAGCTGATGACTGACTCTTCCCTGCTACTAGCCTGACAAATAAGGTCTCACATTAAATAATCAATAACATTTGCTGAGAAGGTAAAAAGCCTATATCTAATATTTATTAAGTTCTTACTCTGTGCCTGTTCTTGGTGCTTTATATGAATTAGTACTTTAACCCTCAACAATCTTGCAACGTAAGTGAAACCATGAGCTCCATTATACAGACAAGAAAACTGAGGCACAAGGAGTTTGATCTACCAGCTCAAGGTCAGACCAGGGGGCTGATATCTGTCCTGCTTAGGACTGATAAGTTCATCAACAAGTGGCCAAGCCAGAAGCTTCAGAGGATTTGCCAACCATGGAAGCAGCACAGCCCAACCAACAGGGGGCAGGAAACCGTTAAGTGCAGGCAAGGAGGTAATCAATAAGGGCACATAGAAATGTCACAGCTCAGGGACAGCTGTGCATTTTCCAGGTGTACTCTGCCCATCAACTGTTCTTTGCTAAGAAAGGCCAAAGGAGGATATAAAACTTCCCTGCCCCATAGGAGAGGCAGGTCCCAGAGCCCTGTGGTATTTTAGAAGAGAGAATGATCAGAGCCTATTCACAACAGAAGACTCCCAAGGCGCTGAGGCACTGCTGCCAGAATTTTCCAGAGCGTACTGGAAGAAAGCAACTCCTGGATTATATCTATCTGGGCAGGTAATAAATGTACACTGCCAAGTTCTCCTTCCCAGAAATCATTTAAAAGGTGAATTCAGAGAATTCATTATATTAAATACCCTAATATAACA
>NW_003852707.1:217773-221662 GCF_000181295.1 Otolemur garnettii
TTCACATTGTCAGAGGTGGGGGCATGAGAGGGAACCTGCTGCAAAGAACCTGTTTTCAGGCTAGGAAGCAAGGCCCGTGCAGAGTCAGCAGCCGTCAGGAGCGCACAGTCTGGGCCCGCTGTCCATCCAGGGAGCTCAGTGCCGCTGCCACCAGCCCTCCTTTTCTCCTCTGGGAAATGGAAACACAGACTGCCTGACAACAGGGCCATGAGAAAAGTAAACAGGACGGCCCGTCGGGCCCCCTATTACACACCTAGCACCTGGTTCACTTCTCACCTATGTTGGTTTCCACTGTCTTCCGCCACCAAAGCTAACCAAGTTAGCATCTCTTGCTTTGGCCACTAAAAAGCCAGACAGACTACTAATGCTGGCCTGTGACACCTTGGGCAGCAGCAACGTTCCTCATCCGCCCCTGGAGCACAGAAGCAAACATCTCACTCCTGCTGCACAGCCTTGCCTGAGAGGCCCTGCCTCTGACACCTGCATGTCACCTTCTTTCTGTCATCCTCATTGAATCCCTTAAGCTCAGGCCCGTGACTCACCTGTGCGCTCAGGTCATTCAGGAAGAGGTGGAATAGATTCTTACCATTTATACAAAGCTCAGACTTCTTATTTAATTCTCATAGACATTTTGTTTAGTGCTTGAACCCAAAAGTAGAAGTAGCACTTATCAATAAGCCTCCTGTACCTGCTGCCTTAATCCGTGGAAGGTGGCGATGGGCTCTGCAGCCTGGGGCACGGCATCCTCTGCGTACAGGTGAATATCGTCCTGGACACTCTGGGCTGGCCAGAATCCAACCACACCCCTGGCTTGGAGCTTCTTTTGACTAATCAGTGTGTTCAGCATATTTTGGGCATCATCGTAGACCTTTCTGGCTTCTTCACCTATTAAAAAATATAATAAAAATTAATTTAAAGATGCCAAAAATAACCAGCAATGATGCTTCTTTTTAAAACCACTATCCCTCCTGAGTCATCCTCCTCCTCCGCCCTTCTCTCCCAGTGTTCACATTCTCCTGGTGGGGCAGCCGGAGTCCGGTGGCCCCTGCTGAGTGCAGCTCCCACAGTCTGCTCCCCTGGCCCGAGCCACTTAAATCTTTCCATTTAACAAAAGGCAGACAGCCAAGCTGTGGCTCTCCCCAGCAGCCCGTCAGACAAAGGGTGAGGAAAAGCAGGCCAGATTCTTCACTCACTGACATTCCTCATGCACATACAACTCCACTGATGTCACAGGGACCCCTGGGGACACAGTAGGGTGAGGAGTGAAGTCTGGCCCCAAATCCTCATAGTGGCTTCAGCACTGCACGTGGACAGCCCACACTGGACCTACACAATGGGAGCCAGGCTGCCAGGACACCCTCCCTCTTGGTTTCCGTGTCTGCAGCACTCGGGGCTCTGCTGCCTGGCCCCCAGTGAGGAGCTTGTCCTGCAGCCCCTTGGCCACTTGGCTGTGACTCAGGGGCAGTGCCGTGAGAACCCCTTGTCACTGCCACGCTCCTAACTACCCTGGACTTCTGAGTCTCAGCATCCTAACACAAAGATCCGAGACCCCTCTTGCAAATTGGCAAGAGGCCAGTCTCTCAGGCTCTTCTTGGCCCTAACCCTGCGCTTCTGCGAGTCCACCCTACCTCTCACTCTGACCTGGCTGCTACCTATTCCTTTGAATGGTTTCACATTTTGATTCCATGTCTCTGGAGGGAGGTCTGGAGGGAGAGGCTAGAAGTGAGGGTAGCAATGTATTGGCTCAACCACTTCTCTAGTCTATTGCCCAAACCCTCTTCTCCTCCCTAGTGCTCCAGGCACAATGGACCCTACACTTCCCCAAACAGGCACATGTGTCCACGCTTATCACACTGTCTCCTGCTCAGAATGTCCTTTCCTCCACTGCCACCTCGTGTCCTTAATGTCAGCCTCAGTAACTTCCACTGTATCTTCAAAAAGCAGCTTAAACACCACCTCCTCCAAGACGCCTTCCCAGGCCTCCCAGACCACACTCTATCTCCTCCTCTTGGGTGTGCAGAAGCCTGGACTAGGCCGGCAGCAGGTAGTGGGCAAACAACCCGTTACAGCTGCTGAGCCGGCTGGTCGGGTCCTGGACAGCAGGGATTATACCATCTTCTCTGTTTATCTCTTGTATCCAGCACAGAGCCCAGGATGTAACCGACGTCAATAAATATGTATTAAAAAGAATAAATGAAAGACCAAATTTAGTCAATATAATAAGGACTGATCTAGCAAGTTTAAAAACCACTAAAAAGGGGGCGGCACCTGTGGCTCAGCTGGTAGGGCGCTGGACCCATGTGCCAAGGGTGGTGGGTTCAAACCCAGCCCCGGCCAAACTGCAACAACAACAAAGAAATAGCCAGGCTTTGTGGCGGGCGCCTGTAATCCCAGATACTTGGGAGGCTGAGGCAAGAGAATCGCCTAAGCCCAGGACTTGGAGGTTGCTGTGAGCTGTGACACCACAGCACTCTACAGAAGGCAATAAAGTGAGACTGTCTCTTAAAAAACACTAAAAAGTTGAGCAAATAAACAACACAAAAGCAGTTATGTTCTACAGAATCCATAATCCAATCCACTGCTCAGGAAGAATTCTTGTCTTCTGAGTCACAGTGCAACACCCTGAACATCAGAGGCAGGAAGGAGGGCCTTACTGAACTAACCTACTGTCTTGTCGTTAAATATCTTGGGAAAGCCTCGGTTCGGGTACTTGCCCCGGAGCTGCCAGACATCAAAGAAAGGCTTCCAGTCAATGTAGTCCACCAGCTTCTGCAGGTCATAGTCCGCAAAGACCCGGGTCCCAGTAAACGTGGGCTTCACTGCAAGACAGAAACACGCCTGTCGACCCTGATGCAGGACCTGGGACTGAGCCCCCTCTCGCTGGCACCTTGCCTGAGGGAGGCGTCCTCGCCAGCTCCGCACTGCTCTGCCAACGCCCATGCTCTGCCTCCCTCCTGTCACTCGTGGGAGTTGTTTTACAAAGAGAACTTTAAATTATCTCGGAGGAGTAATTCTGCCCTGGATCTGAAATAAAACTATTTTCCTGTGCAGCTGATGGACTACACCACTCTTGGAAACTGTTCCCTCAACTCGTCCATCCCCACCCCCGGCCCAAGAAGAAAACAAAGATCTAGGTTAATCTCCACTTGTACCAGTGAAGACAATGCTGACATAAAGGACACTGCAGAAAGACAGACGGAGTTAGCTACTGAGAGAAAGTTCCAAAATCAAACCTTCATCTGTGCTGCCTGCTGATACACGCACAGAAAGTATAGGGAAAGCGTGAGAATGAAATCCCAACTTCAGGGTCATGTCTGCAAGAGAGGAAGGGGACTTCCTCTACATGGGACTTCCACTACACGTATATTATTTAAAAAAAACAACAACAACAGGTGGTGGGTTACTTCTTAAGCTGGCTAGATGGCATACACGGATGCCTTGTTCTTTTGAGTCTAAAACTTATCATTTAAATAATGATGACAATTTCAGAGACAGATAGTGCTACTGAGCTTTCTGGGACACCGAGGGAAGCAATAACCACCAGCCCGTGGTGGGGTTGGCACCCCGGACTCAAGCCTGATGTGGCAGGGCCAGGCCCGAGTCTGAGGTGCTGACCCTGCTGCCCGCTCCCACCTGTAACTGGGAATAAGAGAACTTCCTAGCTGCCAATCTGAGTGCTCGCGAGAACACAGAAGTCTCAGGAGTACTTTTCTCATTTGACAGTAAAATGAGAAATGAGAGTAAAGGAGAAGTATGAGCAGCTCCTCGATTCGGCCTGGAAACCTCCACCTTTTCATGCTGGGTGGCAGGAGCTCATTCCTGTTTGCTCCTAGCCATTGCATAGCTGCACTGGACAACCCCTGCTCTGTAAATACCCCATTACGCTCAT
>NW_003852707.1:221915-226684 GCF_000181295.1 Otolemur garnettii
GCAGGCTGTCTTCCAACACATTTCAGAGGCTGTACCTCAGGGCTCCACACCCCTCAGGCAGCAGCCAGAGCCCCACAGTGGCCCTACGCTGGGGATTAAAGTGGCCACTCAAACAGTATCCCCACTGCTGCTGGGTACTCTGGGCTCCTGAGAACTATTTCCCTCCAAAACAGCAAAATATGTTTGGCTGTCTGACTTGTCAAAACAGACTTGCCCTGTGTTATTATTCCATTTCATAGTGGAAAATAACAAATAATCCTAGCTTGGACTAGATGGGGACTTCTATTTTTTCAAAGGGTTTCATGTAGCATCTTATTTTACCCTCACAGCATTTCCATTAGAAACTGTCAAATGTGGGACGAGCTCAAGGTCACTTAGTGAGTCATAACCAGAAGCCAGTGTGAGAACCCCAGCCTCCCGGCTCCCAATACGGCATCTTTCTGCTAAACTGCACCAAACTCAGCAGGGATGAAACTGGAGCCAAGCACACCTACATGTCCAATTTCATCCTCTCAACTCTGCCGAGCACGTGCAGAACACAGATGTTGTAAGCAAAGACAGCTGATTTGAGATATTAGCTTGGAAATACCGATTCAATTAACATAATCCCGGTTCTGTCTTGGTTTCGCATTTGTATCTCATGCCTCTCCGAGCCTGTCAAAACATCTTACACATTTTACGAGCGCGTGCCTACCTGAGGCAAGAAAGGTGGCTAGAAATTTTGAAAGGGAAGGAACCAAATAAAAGAAATAAAAAGAGAAAGGAGCACCCAGACAGGGAACGAGAGACAGAACAAGAAACAGCAAACCCAGCTTTGCTGCAGTGGGAAGGCATGCCCTATTTCCAGACATTCCACATCTGCCCTTGGGTGGGCCTGACAGCGACCCAGGCCACTTCAGGTGACAGTGCCACCCAGGCCGGTCTCCACAGAGCCTACTTCAAGCTGCAGGAGGCCCGCTCCAGCCCAGCACAGAGGGAAGAGTGTGAGTTTAGAACACAGACCTGAGAATCCCAGAAACCTTTCAAGTTAGCAAGTCAGTTTCATCTGTTTCTTCAGATGAAAATGAACAATAGTTAATTCCCAGGTTCGCTAACGAAGCTATCTGAAGGACTCAGCGAGCTGCTACAGGTCAACGCAACAGGCTCAAACATGGCACCTGTTTCCTTTTTTCAATCATCAGGGTCACTGATCATCATTACACACAGCTCAGAGTTACAAGCTGCTGGTTTGACTTGGTACTTGAAGTGCAAGTACCTCCCCAGCACAGCCTTAGCGATCACATTCAGTCTCTCTCTAGTCAACGACCAAACAGACCTGGGCAAGGTTCAGACAGCCAATCAATACGGAAACCATTTTTCCTGGCTTGACTTAAGGATAAGTATCTCTTCTCCTGTTATAAAACAAAGAAAAGTTATTTAGTGAAGACTCTTAGCTTTTCCACTACTACTATGAGAAAACATGTCCAAGAAAGCCAGCGATTGCAAGAAAACAAATGCTTTTACTAATGAAAATCTTTATCCTAAAACACTTTTCTATCCAATAGGGCTCACATTAGCCCCCGAATAATAAAGATTCATGAGCCTTATTAACTGCTGATATGTAATAAGGCGGCTCTGCAGCCTGAATCGAGGTACTGGAGAGGTCTCTTGCCTGGACTTCTAGAACACTTGAGGGAGGGTGTTGGCTGGCCTGCCATGGACCTCTCTGAGGACCACAGGGAGAACGAAGGAACTATTCACCGTGGGCAAACCTAAAGAGAGAAACCCACCCACAGCGTCTTGGGCTGGCCAGCACCTCAGAAACAAAACGTCTGTTTTCTCCTGCTTATCTCATTTCCCTTGCCTAGCAACTCCCCAAATTCCACCCACCACCCCCACTGCTGTTCTGCCACAAGCCCAGAAGGCAGATAACCAGAGAGAAATAGCCCAGTGACTTCTGAAGAGTAATTATGCCTGTTCTCCATGGAGTCCCTGAAGCTTATCTTGAGAGGGACAGTTCTTGAAATATTATTTTGTACAGTCAGTGCTGGGCGGTCAGGGAGAGAGGCTTACAAGGGTCCTGTCTCATGTCTCCATTTTCTCCCATTATTTCCTCAAGAACAGGGATCTGTGGGAGGATTTCGGATCCTGTTTCAGCTCCTGTTCCCCTGCCGGGTAGGAGCTCATGTTTTATTCATCCCATCACTCTGGGATCTAGCACAGTACTTAACACCCACTGCTAGCCACTAACTGTTTGCTGAATAAATAACATTCATTTTAACAGAACCGAAAATTATTTGGGAACTCAGACAATGAAGACGTCTGACCTGAACTAGAAGACAGAACTTGTCTAAAAGGACACAAACTTTTTATTTCCTCAAAGCAGTTTTTTAAAAAGTCATTAGAAACTGCGGGATCATTTTATCGCCCAAACTAGCAAAGACCGGTCTCTGTCACTCACCTTGAGAGACTCGTAATGGTCTTGTCTAATATCTTCATATTCCTCCATGATTTCCTCAAAGTATTCATCCTTCAGATTTTCATCTAACAGTTGAGAACACTGAAAATGCAAGATAAACACGGAGCCCAGAGCAGCACGGGAAGATGAGAGCGGGCAGTAACTGGAGGCCTAACTTCCCCTCCTCCCCCTCTACCAACTGCAGATTCCCGCCTGGTGAGCTGTAAAGGGTGGACTCAGTGTACCTGGGATGTTCAAACCCTGCACAAGCCAAAGAAAGGCCTGGCCCTTACTGGTTCCTGGGACACAAGCCCTTGGGATACTCTGCCTGATAAGAGCATCCTTGTGAACCTGGGGCCCGTGCCAGGTGGTTTGTGCTAACAATCTGATTTAAGGTGGAAGTTCTTGGCTCCTATTTTACCTCTGGAGAGGAGGTAAAGGGAGTAAGGCAGGCTAGACGCCCAGGCCCATCTGGCCAATCCCCACTGAAAACCCAGGACGCCAAGGCTCAGGTGAGCTTCTTGTCTGGTAAGGCTTCTTAGAATTAAGCACTACCCATCTTATTCAATGGGGAGTGACACTTGCAATCTTGGGCCTGGTTTCTCCAGGATTTCATCTCACACGCCTTTTGGCTTTGCTGATTTTAATCTGTATCTTTTCAGGATAATAAACTGTATATCTGTTGTATAACAGCATTTCTGAGTTCTATGTGTCCTTTGAGTGAACATTGAACTTGAAGGTGGTGGTCCAGGGGACCCTGATATCCTGGGTTAGGTACCCCCCTCTAGTGTTTAATAAATACTCTGTTCATCTATCACTGCACATTCCACAGGCTTGTGGTATCAGCTTGTGTATCTACTTGTGCTACTGGAAAGCCCTTTGAGAGCTGGAATCACCTGTTAACTACATGTGCGCCCCTGGTACCTGCACATACCAGGTGAATCCTCACTAAATGCTCAAGGAATGAAGCCAAGCTTCCCAAGTCACCCATGAACTTACATTAGAATAAAAAGGAAACCAATAATCTGAGAAAATGTGAGGCTATTCATTCAACTCTAAAACTAGAATCACTTAAATATTATTGGTGACTGTGGTTATCAAGTTGGTAAAATAGGTACTATCTAAGCTCAAAATAAAAAGTATAAAGAAGAAATGGCTGCTCTGATCATAGCACTCAAAAAAATCCACAGTCCTGCCCTATCCCTGCATTCTCCAGCAGAATTTTTCTAATACACAACAAGTTTAATATCTTCATCTGAAATTGAGGAAGTTAGATTGGATGATGGCTAAAACAACTACCAGCTTTAAAAATCTATAATCTGGCTGGGCCTGGTGGCTCACACCTATAATCCCAACATTTTGGGAAGCTGAAGTGTAGGAGAATAGCTTGAGGTTAGGAGTTCGAGAGCAGCCTGGGCAATATAGTTAAGACCCAATCAATCTCCACCAAAAAAATGAATAAATTAGCCAGGCCTGTTACCACCCGCCTATAGTCCTAGCTGCTGGAGAGGCTGAGGCAGGAGGATGGATGGCTTAAGCCTGGGCGGTCAAGGCTGCAGCTATATTAGTACCTAGGTGATAGACTGCTCATTTCTCTTGAAAAAAGAAAAAAAGAAGAAAGTCTATAATCCTATGTGAGTTTTCTAAGTATTTCTAATAAAAATCTAATTACCTATCAGTTAGTATAAAAAGAAAAATCTCTTCATTAAGGCATGTAATCAGAAAAGGCCACTGTGGCAGGTGTAAAAAGGGTTCCCAGATGGCGCTTATGGTCCCAAACACACAGCCTTACATTAAACTCACCTCAGTAGAGTCCTCATTTAGCAAATCCAACACAGCTCAATGAAAGCAGGGAGGATGTGCTTACTCTTGAATTCCCCAAAATAAATTGTAACCAATGTTTTAAAACATTGTTATTTTCTGGTAGATTGTCACTCTAAGAAAAACTCAGATGTACCTAATGACAAAAGAGACACCCCGGCACTGGTTCCACTAGGTAGACAGACACACCAGGACAGGTCACAGGGACTTTCTACACCCTCACGGAGACCCTTGTTCTGTCTAGGCCCCTTTCCTGTCCAGCCTGACTTGCTTGAAGAGGACAATTTCAAGGCCAATATCCGAACTAACCTATACAACACTTCCACAAAAAGATCATGCCAACCACTGAGACATGTTACAGCCTTTATTTTCCTTCATTCAAAAAGTGTTTCTATAGCAACAACCATACAAGGAGAGGAAGTAAGTTGGCAAGAAATTTTATAACTTAATAAAATGAATTAAATATTGGAACCATGTTTTTTTCTTTCTTTCCTTCTTTCTTTTTTTGGGG
>NW_003852707.1:227039-235110 GCF_000181295.1 Otolemur garnettii
GCGCGGTCCTGTTCCCTGTTCATTTCAGTTAGATGAAAAGACTCTGAGCCAAAGAGCCAATAACCAACTGAGACCAATTATGCTACTGTCTCCCCGGCCAAGTATCACTAGCGGTTACCAAAACAATTTATCATCTGACTTATGTTTGAGTAATTTCAAAAAGTGGCCATTTCTTTATGAGAAGAGCTAAATACTGCTGGCGGGCTGGCTGCACCAAACTGTAAAGGGTACGAGTGCCCACTCCCCATCCCCTGCCTGGCCATCAGCTCGGCCCCTGCTGCTCTCACTCCCGGAGGCCGTCCTCCAAACATGGAACCAAGCGGCCCTCAGAAAATGCCAGCACTGTGTGCGCTAATCACACTAATGGGTCCCACAGCCTTGTCTCCAAGTGGAAAACATTCAGGGCTGTTCACTGGCAACATTTGAAAATAGCAACAAATGTTAAAAAAAAAAAAAAAAGAGGTCCACTGGCCACTCAGCCATGGACTTGACGATATAGGAAGGCTATCTGGAAAGTATCCCGCCATTGTTAACACTATTAAGTTTTCATATTACATGGCTCGATACTTTCTGGACAGCCTTCATTTGCCCCTATGAAACACAGTCCAAAAATAAGATTGTTTTAAAATTGAGGTACGGGGCAGCACCTGGGGCTCAAAGGAGTGGGGCACCAGCCCCATGTACCAGAGGTGGTGGGTTCAAACCCAGCCCTGGCCAAAACCTGCAAAAAAAAAAAATAATAATAATAATAAATAAAAATAAAATAAAATTGAGATACAGAAATGTGGCTTTATTTGCACATTAGCCTACAACAACAAAAAATTAAAAATTGCAATTCTATAATCCCAATCTGACTTAATTTTCTTTTTTAATAAAGCAGAATTGTTAAATATTACTGAGAATCAAGTGTAATTTAGCAGTGAGTAAGATCACTTGCACTTAAGTCCCACATCCTTCATGGATGTGTGGTCTCAGGAGAGTGGCCTCTTTGTCCCTGATTCCTGATCTCTAAAACAGGAATAATAGAAATATCTGACAATAAAAGAAAATAGTGACTAATTCTCACATAAATTGGATTTACTTTTGACCAAAGTACATTACTTAAACCTTAATTTTTAATTCAACTTGTTAATATGTTGTTAAGGATAGCGCATCCTCATTTATAAGTGAAATATGTTTGTAATTTCCCCTTTATAATGATATATTTTCTCCAATTTTAATATCGGGTGTCTCCAGATTAAGTAGAAAGATTTTGAAGTATTTCTTCTTTTTCTATTGTCTATAAGATTTGGCATGATCTGTTTTTTGAAATTATCTTTTACTTTTATTTATAAATATTAGTCGTCTATTTTTTGAGACTTTGGAAAAAAAATCATAAGAAGAAGTTAACTGATGACTCCATACAGAACCTCAGAGTCAAAGCATTCTATAATAGACATACTCTCATCTGACAATGTGAATGTTACTTTCTTTGCATTATTATTATGATTGCTTAATATATCGATGTAGCAATCGTCTGATTTCTTTTCTGGATGTATTTATCTTCATTCTTTATGAGGTTTTTGTTTCTAGTCCTTATCTTAAACATTGTTATTGTTATTAAAAAAAATCTTATGAGGTTATTCTGAGGATTAAATAAAATAATCCATTCAAAGCACAGTATCTGGCACACCATAAATTTTCAATAATGTTGGCAAGTATTGCGTAACTTTCACATAAATAAACCCACATGTCTGAAAGAATTCCCTCAGAAGAAGCTAAGAAAATGTGGGCACCACCCTAGTCCAGGCTGTGCAACGCCACCGCAAGTTTCCCAGGTCACGAGGCCTCCTCAGTAACTTTTCTGGCCTGCAAAATGCAAAGGCTGCATAGAGCTTTTCCAAGGGTTTCCACACTGTGCTTTTCAGTGAACAGTATGAATGGGACAAAAGACGGAAGGGGCTACGTGGCTCTTTTCTGTACCACACTGAGTTTCCAGGTGAGATGTCACTTGCGGGGTTCTGCAGCTAAAACCAACTTGGAAACCACTGGACCACATGGTCTCTGAGCTGCCCCCCGAGTTCTAACCTATTATTCAGCCAAAACAATAAAACCTATAACAAGATAGACCATCAGGCTCCACTAAGGGAGAAAAGCAGGTAAAGACACTTGGGCAAGTTATGTACTTACTTACTTACGTACTTATTTAGAGACAAAGTCTCACTCTGTCACCCAGGCTAGAGTACTAGAGGCTTCAGCCGAGCTCATAGCAACCTCAAACTCCTGCGCTCAAGCAATCCTCCTGCCTCAGCCTTCCAAGTAGCTAGGACTATAGGCATGAACCACCATGCCCAGCTAACTTTTCTGTTTTTAGTAGAGATGGCGTCTCACTCTTGCTCAGGCTGCCTTGGCCTCCCAGAGTGCCAGGATTGTAGGAGTGAGCCACAGCAGCTGGCCACAAGTTGTTTAT
The DNA here is from genome assembly GCF_000181295.1 of Otolemur garnettii. Lineage (NCBI taxonomy): Eukaryota > Metazoa > Chordata > Mammalia > Primates > Galagidae > Otolemur > Otolemur garnettii. The sequence goes on from NW_003852707.1 coordinate 229,489, forward strand.
TATTATTCATGGAGAAACAGAATCTATTATTCTGGGTTTTAAATATCCACTGAATATTGTTCTGTCTTTGGGTAGCAGCAACCAGGCTGTTCTCAAGTGAGGTGTTTTTCTATCTGGAAAGATGTTGTTTTTCAAATCCTTGAAAACTTGACCAACTCTGGCAGTGGTCACCTAAGCGCCTATTCATATTTGTTAAGTGGGTAAAATCTCTCTGCCTGGGTTGGTGTCCAGGTCAAAGGTACTTTGGGGTCACCTGTGTCTGCTGCTCAGCTCTGCAGTGATTGCTGAAATTACAGGACTTGGTCCCCGGGACCTCCCTCCTTCCAGGGAGGCAGACGCTGCAGGGGCCCACCACAGGCTGCTGATTTACCTTCCTTTAATAAAAATGAACGGAGGGAGGTGCCTGTGGCTCTGTGAGTAGGACGCTGGCCCCATATACCAAGGGTGGCGGGTTCAAACCTGGCCCCAGCCAACTGCAACAAAAAAATAGCCGGCTGCCTATAGTCCCAGCTACTCAGGAGGCTGAGACAAGAGAATCGCCTAAGCCCAAGAGCTGGAGGTTGCTGTGAGCTGTGACTTCACAGCACTCTAAGGGCGACAAAGTGAGACTCTGTCTCTAAAAAAATGAATGGAAATGAGTAGGTCCTGAGTGACACCTCACCTCTTAACACTCTCTGTTTCTTTTACACACCTGATAAGAACGTGGCCCCATACTCACCACCACCACACTCTTAGATGCGTCCAGGACATGGATCACAGGCGCGCTGTACCTCGGAGCTATTTTAACTGCTGTGTGGGTTCTGAAAAGAGAGGTCAGAAAGAAACACACATCCATCAGCACCGACACCCCCTATACAATTCTTGTTCAGGACTACTAGAGATAATGTGTATCTGCAGTATCTTCCAGGGAAAGATTTCGAGGGACTTACAAATATTGAACTTCAAATTTCCCTTGTAAAACACGAGTGACAGAAGGGGAAACCAAGCACAGGCTATACAGAAGACTGTGACAAAATCAGAAAGACTTGTCCTCAGTTCTGCCAACCAGGGACTGAGCCCACAGCCCAGGGCTCATTGGCAGCCTGTCTGACCTCAGAGAAATATTTACTGCCATCATGGTCAAGTTGAATTCCTTCCTCCAAATGAGGTGGGATACCAGCCAGGGCCCGTGAGGAACCAGGAACCAGGCAGAGGACACAGGATGCCACTGTCGCGCAGCTGCTCCCCTATTCATTGGAGACGCCTCAATGGGTGGCCCCAATCCTACACTGTAGTTAAAGTACAAAACCCGAAATTCAACAGAAAATAATACAGACAGGCAAAAGCAAGACAAATATTTTATTTTATAAGATTGGCTCAGCTCCAAATCCCAAACTTCGTTGCCAAACTTGAAAATGTCAGTACTGGGAAAAAGCGCCCTTTAATCCTTAAAATTACCTAATTAACTAAACTGCAAGACAAACTGCCCTCTGATTACTGGATGTTTATAGCAATAGGGCAAGCCACCTATCTACTGTTTCAGGATAGAACATAACAAAATTAAAATGACGACTGAAAACGTGACTGGCATCCCTTACAGAGGTTGCACCGGGGCCCTGGAGATGGGGACATGTGGACTGGTCATGATTCCACTTAGAGGTGCGCCAAGCAGCAGCCCCACAAAATGGGCAGTCCTCTCTCCTTTTCTCTCCTCCCACAGTAGCAGCAGTCTCGCCCCAAGTTGAGTGCTTTCATAATCTTTCCCCTCAACTAAAATGTAGTTTTGTTTGGAATGTTATCCAGAACAAGCTATTACGTGAGAAAGAAATGAAGTAGCAGGACATTATGTTTAATGCAATTTCATTTTTCTAAAACACCACCACTCCCAACCAACATCATGCCTAAGTTTAAAAAACACAGAAGGATCTATCTATGCTAGTTATATGGGGCTTAGAGGTAAAACTGAAGGTGAGAAGAGAGACGCAATCTTTATATTCTTCTGAGTTGTCAGACACACCTAGTAAGTGTAGGCTAAAGAGCTGATTTTTTAAAACCAGGAGACTATTAAAAGTGCCACATCTGTTTCTGTGGGTTTTTGGTTTTCTCTTTTTAGAGACAGTCTTACTCTATCGCCCTCGGTAGAGTGCCGTGGCATCACAGCTCACAGAAACCTCTAACTCCTGGGATTAAGCAATTCTCTTGCCTCAGCCTCCCCAGTAGCTGGGACTACAGGTGCCCACCACAACACCTGGCTTTTTGTTGCAGTTTGGCCCGGGCTGGGTTCGAACCTGCCACCCTCAGTATATGGCACCGGTGCCCTACTCACTGCGCCACAGGCGCTGCCTGTGTCTGTGTTTTTAATAGGCTTCTCAGGGCCAGCTCTAGAGCTCACTCATAATGAGACAGACAAGACCAACAACACTTCCCCTGTTTACAAATTATCTCCATTTGTAAATAGGAAGCAAAGGACTTATAAAGCCTTAAAGCGGGAGAAACGAGCTATAAGACAGACACGCCGGCATAAACCAGCCTGTGCAAGAGACGTCTTTGGGACTGGGCAGCTGGGGAGCCAAGCCACGGCCTGGAGCACTGGAGTGAACTCCACAGGACTTGTTTTGCACCCAGGGTGAGCTCAGGGACCAAAACCGGGAAGATACCTTTGGTATTCTGGGAGGGGGAGGATTTTCAAACAATAGGAAAAGTCAGAAAGAAGAAGCGCTTAAAGTTTCAAAACAGAACACAGCTCAGACTAAGCTCGCTTTTTCTTCTTCGGACGGTAAACTCCTTGAGTGCATGTATACAGCTCAATAAATATATTCATATTAAGTATATATTCTGCAAGGAAGCATTATTTTCAGTCTGATGACACTTACATGACCTGTCTCTTAAAGAGAACCAGTACACCAGTAAGATTAATTAGCCCACATCACAAAATCCCAAAACTACAGATGTTGGCGTGGATGGGGAGAGAAGGGAACGCTTCTACACTGCTGGTGGGAATGCAAGCTAATACGGCCTTTTTGGAAAGAAGTTTGGAGAACACTCAAGGAACTAAAAGTAGACCTACTGTTCAATCCCGCAATTCCTCTACTAGGTATATACCCAGATGATCAAAAATTATTTTACAATAAAGACATTTGCACCAGAATGTCTACTGCAGCCCAATTCATAATAGCCAAGATGTGGAAACAGCCCAAGTGTCCATCGACCTATGAATGGATTAACAAATTGTGGCATATGTACACCATGAAATACTAGGCAGCCATTAAAAAAGATGGAGACTTCACATCTTTTGTGTTTACCTGGATGGAGCTGGAACATATTCTTCTTAGTAAAGTATCCCAAGAATGTTAAAAATAGTATACAATGTACTTGATACTACTATGAAATCAGGATATAATCACCTACACACTCATATGAATGGCAAAACATAACTATAGTCCAGAAAGTAGAAGGGAAGAGGAGAGAGAGGGGAGAGGAGAGGGGATATGGGAGAAGGGAGGATATTTGGGGGGGGACCTCACCTAATGTGCATGATGCAATGGTACATTTCAAAACTATTAAGAAATGAATATAATTGTGATGGATGTGTTACTTAGTTCAATGTAAGCATTTCACATTGTATATCAAAGCAGTACCCTGAACCCCATAAATGCATCAATGTACAAAGTTATGATTTAATAAAAAAATATAAAAAGAATAAATTGATTTTGTTAGTAAACAAAAGAGAGAGAGAGAGAGAGAGAGAGAACCAGTACAATTTTAAGTATCAACACAGTATTTATTAAGGATTCAGAGGTTCTGAGTCAATTCTCTCTGATAGTCTTTTGGACCAGGGCACTGAGGAGAAATGGATGGATTCCACTATTAATAAATAAATAAAAGCAAAGTGCTGCTTTTCAACATAAAAACTGACAAGGCTAGATGACCAGAGGCATGGATTTGAGTTCACTTAGCCAGTAAAAGTACTTGTGGTTTCCTCATAAATAATTTGACATTTGCCTTCCTTATAATTTGTTTCCAATTTCTTTCTTCTAAGCTTCCATTTAATGCAAGCTTCTCCTGCTGGGAGACTTCTTTCTGAAGTCTATGGAGATGCAAAACATCCAGAATCTGTCCTGCCCTTCCTGGTACCAAGAGCAAAGGGCTAGACACTGAGAAGCATCTCAGATTCTGTCTCTGGTAAGTCATTCATGGGCCCTTAGGATTTAATTAGTTACCTCCCACACTTGTGAAATGGGCCTGGTGGTATTAACCTCAGAAGAATATTTCCAGGCTTGGCGCCTGTAGCTCAGTAGTTAGGGTGCCAGACGCATATACTGAGGATGGCAGGTTCAAATGCAGCCCAGGCCAGCTAATAAACAATGACAACTGCAACAAAAAAATAGCGGAGCATTGTGGTGGGCGCCTATAGTCCCAGCTACTTGGGAGGCTGAGGCAAGAGGATCTCTTAAGCCCAAGAGTTTGAGGTTGCTGTGAGCTGTGACACAGTACTCTACTAAGGGCAACATAGAGAAACTCTGTCTAAAAAAAAGTTATTTTGAATACAGTAAATACAAATGGGTATTCTAAGCGTTTATTTCATATCATACATACCCTATTCCAGAATTAATTTATGGTATTTTACATAAACATGGCATGACCAACAATTAAAATTCAGCGAGAAAAAGGAGAGAAATGGAAAATAAAGATGGGGAAATAAAGACAGAATCAGGAGTAAGATCAGCATATAAAATTCACTCCATCCCATATACAAGCCTAAACTCTAAGTTTCCCTGTGGTCAATGCAAAGAGAAAAATAAAGTCCCTGAGATGATTCAGTATCTTATTTTCCAGCAATTAAAAAAAAGACTCAGAAAATTAACTCAACCTTTGACCAATATGACTTCCTAACAAAGTCTCCAAAGTTATTTAAAAAAAAACAAAAACAACACAAAAAACTTAGACCCTTGAAAAGGCCTATAGCTAATAGGCCCAGATCTCCATTAACGTCATTTCTAGCTTGTAATACTACAACTATGCATATTACAGATAAGAGAGTATTCAGTTTTCTAGTCTCTTGTAGCTAACGGTTAAATAAGGCCACACCAAGCATATCTCCACCCATATTTCACTCCAGATCAGTAAATTCCTTCAACTTCTCCAAAGATCCACCCACTGGACATCCTTAACCCTCTTTAGGGTGTCCTGGAGGTAAGTTCTAATTTTGTTCATGCTGCAACAGGTCACTGGTATCTGGAAAGCCACAGGTTACATCCCCTGAGAGATGTGTTTGCATGAGTAGGTGGAAGTCCTGAGCCAGCTGTCATCTGGTCAAACACAGTTAGCAAAGGGAAGAGCAAGGCCACGGCTGAGTCCCTAACAGGTATGAAGGAAGTAACAACCAGGGCTCTGGGACTCCCAAAAGCTTTCTAACAAAGCTGGCTCTCACAGGGCGCCCCCCTGCGCCCCAGGGCCACATGTAGATTATGTGAGGACTGATTTGCTTATTGGTGGTATCAGGTATCACCAGACACCATTTCCTTTGCTCATCACCTTTCATTAGTGTTTGTTTATTCAATACGCAGCCCAAGACAACTCTTATCCTTCTAATGTGCAGCAGGAAAGAAAAAAGATGGTACAAAGCCTCACTAGATGATTTTC
>NW_003852707.1:235130-235521 GCF_000181295.1 Otolemur garnettii
AGACATTGAGACAGCAAAAGGCAAGCCAGATTAGAAAAAATATATTTGCAATATATATTTCTGATAAAGAAAGGGCTTGTATCCAATATAAATTAAAGGATGTGTACAAATCAATAAGAACAAGGCAGAATGCCCAGTTTTTTAAGAAATACATGACTCGGTGCCTGTGGCTCAAGTGGCTAAGGCGCCAGCCACATACACCTAAGGTGGCAGGTTTGAATTCAGCCGAGGCCCGCCAAACAACAATGACGGCTGCAACCAAAAAATAGCCGGGCATTGGGGTGGGCAACTGTGGTCTCAGCTACTTGGGAGGCTGAGGCAGGAGACTCACTTGAGCCCAGGAGTTGGAGGTTGTTGAGCTGTGATGCCACGGGACTCTACCCAGGGGGAT
>NW_003852707.1:235606-241019 GCF_000181295.1 Otolemur garnettii
AAAAAAAAAAAAAAAAAATACATGCAAAATATACCCAATAGTCAATATTCCTATGAAACGGTGCTCACCATCATTAGTCAGCAGAGAAATGTACATGAAAACCATATCGAGTGTTACTATACCCACTAAAGTGAATAAAATGAGAACGTGGAATAGCTGGAACTGTCACCACTGCTGGTTGGTAGGGTGTGAACTATTAGCGTCACTCTGGAAGGCTACCCGGCAGCAGCTAATGAAGATGCTGTCTGCATAGCCTGGGATCTGGCAATTCTGTTTGCAGGCAGAAACACACACACACACACACACACACACACACACACACGCATCCAAACTCACATCCATAAACATTCCTGGCAGCATTGATTGTTCCAGGCTCAAACTGGAAAACCCCCAATGTCCATTAACAGTCGCAGGAGTATGTAAGTCATAGTACCCCACACAGTGGACCACTACACCGAAATGAAAAACCTCAAACTGTAACAGGTAGAATCTCGCAGACAAGATGTTGAGGAAAAGAAGCCCAATCAAAAAGCATACAATATGACCCATTCATATAAAGGTGAAATGCAGGCACAACCAACCTATGCTAGAATAAGGAATAGTGTTACTTTCTGGAAAAAATGATGGGCTGGGGGGAACCTGGTGAGGTTGCTAGGCTGCCATTAATGTTCTATTTCCTGATCTGGAATGGGTGGGTTCTCCTTTGTAACAATTTGTCAGGTTGAACATCTATGAGATGTGTGTACCTTTCTGCGTGGCTGCTGCACTTCTATAAAGGCACTCGCTGAAATAAGAGAGTTTGATGAGCTCTCCAGGTCTGAGACCTTATCCACTGTCACTACCTGGACGGAGTCAGAACAGGGAGGGGGTTATACTGAGCTCTTGGAGAATGCACGAGGCTGCTCCAGGGACACCGTATACAAGGGGATGGTTCCTGGGAAGAAATGTTCTCTACTACCTTTTATTTCCCGAATAATTTTCCAAAACAGGCATGAAAGATAATGACCAGAAAAGGCAGAGCTCATGAAGAAAGCAAGCACTGGAGAAGTGGAAGAAACCTTGGAAAGTCCTGAGATCCTGCTTTCTGCCTTTGGGCCAAACATATTTACAGTTTCTCATTGTAAATATTTACAGTCTTTACAGTGAGAATAGACACTTTGCAGTAACTGACTTCCTATCTCAGTAATTCTAATTTGGTATGTCTGACTGAAGCTGGTAAGAGTCAATAATAGGCTAATTTTGCCAATGATGTATCTTAAGAGGCGAGTCAGGCTGCTTCTGAATGATTTTTTTTTCTTTTATCTGGGAGCTTATACATGGTAAAAGATATAATAGAACGGACTATTTGGTAAAGTTCCAATTTATAGAAGTAGCAAACTTTTGATCTTGAATTTCTGAGTGTGGCATCCTATCATATAAAAAGATTCTTATTTAGAAGCTAGCATCACATTTATTTTTTATCTATCTATTTATTTATTTATTTATTGAGACAGAGTCTCACTATGTCACCCTGGGTAGAGTGCTGTGGCATCCCAGCTCACAGCAACCTCAAACTCTTGGGCTTAAGTGATTCTCTTGCCTCAGCTTCCCAAGTAGCTGGAACTATAGGCGCCCCCCACAACACCCAGCTATTTTTTTGTTGCAGTTGTCATTGTTATTTTAGCAGGCCCGAGCCGGGTTTAAACCCGCTTGCGTCGGTATATGTGGCTGGTGCCCTAACCACTGAGCTTTGGGTGCCGAGCCAGCATCACATTTATATAACTCATAATAAAGTTTAAATATTTATTCATTCTATTGTACAACAGTGATTTTAAAACATCTTCCACTCTGAAGAGACCCTCCTATCATTCTCTTCATTAAGCTTCCCATCGGTCACCCAAGACCATGGTCATCCAAACCCCATCTATCAATGGCTGGTCACATCCCTTGAGAACGATTGTGCACGTGTCCTACTGTAGCAAAGCAAACCCAGCTTTCCAACAGTAGCTACACTATAGAGAGCAGCTATACTGAGCAACAGTAGCTACATGATAGAGACCTTCAAGTGTGAAGAAAGTTAATGGATAAAAGACATACCACTGTGGCCACTTGTGAAAATGACCCATACAAGTTCCAAATTGTAGGACAGCTAATTTTATGTGTAAATTTGGCTAGACCATAGTACCCAGTTTTTAATCAACTGCAGCCTAAATGTTACTGTAAAGGAATTTTTTAGCTGTGATTAATATTTTAATCATTAGACTTTGAGTAAAGCAGATTATCCTCCAAAAGTGAAGGGCCCTCATCCATCAGCTGAGGCCTTAACAGAACAGACTCAGGTCCACTTGTCCACACCCCTCACCTGCGAGGAAGAAGAGATTCCACCTCAGACTTCTCCACACTTGAGAAATCAACCCTTACCTGGGCCTCCTGCCTACAGATTTCAGTCTTAGGAGTGAATCTAGTCTTCAAAAGAAACTTCTTACTCTTTCCATATGTAAACACATCTTAGTGACTCTGTTTCTCTGGACAATCCTGACTAATACAAATGGCTTTACATAGTTGTTTTCTAGTGCAAAAGGTACTAGAATACCAGACTTCTATTATATTTTTACATCAGAAAAATAAACTAGATGCTATGGGACCGTCAAGTTCAATGCTAGGTATTATTCCCTCCCAAAGCGAACTATGTCAGGAATTAAAAGTCTAGTATCCATAATTAAGGAATCTTAAACAGCGCTGTGATTGTTATCCTGGGAAAAATATGGCCAACTGAATAATGGTTTTGCAAACAGATCTGAACTTCTTCCTCTTTACATCTTCAACTCAAAGGTTCCCCCAAAGTTCCCCTTTCAGAAACAACAACCCCTCACCCGAGGTAATCCTTTAATTCATTCTAGCTAGATGGGCTTTTGTCTCTAAACTATTACAAGGCTGGCATTTCTTCAAGGGAACCTATAATTATTCAATCAGATGTGTGCTTCAAGATATAGACTGGGCAAAACTTTAAGCAGTGTTTTTGTGACAAAAACCCAGCTTCTCCATTGTGTTTGATTTCCAGAGAGGTAAGAGTTCATTAGAATTCACAGGAGCTAAATGGAAGGTGAGGAAAAGATTATTGGAAGCCAAAGGAATACAGGAAAAGGTAAAGGGCAGGAATCACAAAGAAGTGTCCTGTGATATGCTCCCAAAGTATTCTAGCTCTTGCCCAAGTGAAGGCCAGAAAGTTTACGTGTTTAGGAATTCAGGAGCCCATGTACTAAGCATAAGGGAAACAAAACAGATTTTATCACAGGTTTTAAACACCAGCGTAAAGGGAACGTGAAGTGAGCCTGAAGCTCTTCAGTATGACTTACCGCGAAGTGGTGGCCCCTCCAATCAACAGTGGAATCTTTATAGCTAACCTCTCCATTTCCTTGGCAACAAAAATCATTTCATCCAGCGACGGAGTGATGAGCCCTGACAGGCCTATTATATCTATCATTTAAAAAAAAAATAAAAAATAAAAAAGGACAGAGAGGAGGATGAGAGAGAAAAGAAAAAAACAAAGATGCATTTTTTAAATTTTATAACAAAGACCCAAAGACCTAGCATCAATTCCCAATTTTGAATTCTGAGATATCTTTTCTGACTAGGTGATGTCAATTTATTGTTTGCTTTCGGTAGTAGGTAAGATTTAAAACTTAAAAGTTCTAGCAACACACTTGGCACGATTTTAGCAAACTGTGCAATAGAAGCTATCGTTAGGTCACAATTTCCCAGACTCAAACATGTCACAGTGTCAGAAAAAACATAAAAACTGCTGCATGCAGAATACAAAAAGTCGAACACAATTATTCTCTTATAAGAAGCCTGTCCCCAGGCCCCATCTGCAGCATCCAAAGCAGATCCAGGTTGTGTTCACCTCTCCCAACCCCAATTATAAGTGACAACAAAAGCAGCCCGGTGCAGGGGCTGGCACCTGATTGTCTGCCTGCCCCACAGACCCCCTGGGCCGGGGCTTTCCTGCTCCCTGACAGGCACGTGGGGAGATGCCATTTAATGAAAGGCCCACAGTCCAGCTGCACTGTACCTGCTTTGTGGTCAATGGCGGCTTTCAGTATCTTCTCGCAGGGAGTCATGACTCCTAAATCGATAACTCTGAGGCACAGAAATGAGAGGGGAGACAACAGTGGAGACCGTCAGAGACAAGGCTGAAATGAATTTTTATGTAAACTGGAATCACACTGAAATGCTCACTACCCACGATCACCACTACTACAACTACCATTTATTAGGTACTTTCTAATATGCCAGGCACTGTGCTTTATTTTAGTGAGACATAATTCACATACAATTCACTCATTTCAAGTATACAATCCAATGGCTTCTGTTACTTTATGCTTTTTTTTCTTTTTTGCAGTTTTTGGCTGGGGCTAGGTTTGAACCCACCACCTCCGGCATATAGGGCCAGCGCCCTACTCCTTTGAGCCACAGGCACCCCCCCACTTTACGCTTTTTTTAAACTATGGTAAAATATTCATCTTCTTTCCCACTGTAACCACTTTTAGCTGTGTGATTCAGTGGCATTAACCAGTTTCAATGTTGGGCAACCGTTACCATCGCTTATGTCCCCACTATCTTAACCACCGTAAACAGAAACACTGTAACATTTAGCAATAACTTTCCCTCTTCCCTCCCACCCCACCCCCAGTAACCTCCGTTCTCCTTTCTGACTCTATGAATTCACCCTACCTAGACAATTCACATGAGTGGGATCACACAGTATTTGCCCTTTTGGGCCTGGCTTATTTCACTTAGGGTGTCTTCAACGTTCAACCACATTTGAGTGTATGTCAGAATTTTCGTCTTTTTAAGGGCTGAGTAACATCCCCTGGTAGGGAGAAGGCACATTTTGTGTATCAAGGCCTCTGCTGGTAGACACTGCACTGCTCTGTGATGAGAGTGGTACCCTGAGCCCCAGCTAAATGAGGAAGGGCCCAGAGAGGGAAAGCACCTTGTCTATCACATGACTGAACAGTAGCAGAGCGGGGCCTTCAATCAAAACACATCATCTAACCCATTTAGGACAATCAGAAATGCTGAGAAGCTTCTCAAAAACTATCTGTTCAACGGGGAAGCCAACAGGGAGGATGGTCAGGTCCTGTGTGTGAAAACTGAGGACATGGAAATCTGGTTATTTAAGGCAGGAAAGGGAGAAGGACAAAGACTCAAGGAGCAGGTCACTGAGAGATGGAGCAAAACTCAAAGACAGGCTGACCCTGGGTGGCACACACAGGAGGGAGGACAGACACTGGGCAGGGAGAGCCCAGTGCACAGAGGAGGGAGGATGGACACTGGGGCAGGGAGAGCCTGGCGCACACAGGAGGGAGGACGCACACTGGGCAGGGAGAGCCTGGCGCACACAGGAGGGAGGACGCACACTGGGCAGGGA
>NW_003852707.1:241346-241863 GCF_000181295.1 Otolemur garnettii
ACACTGGGCAGGGAAAGCCTGGCACACACAGGAGGGAGGACGGACACTGGGGCAGGGAGAGCCTGGCACACACACAGGAGGGAGGACAGACACTGGGTAGGGAGAGCCTGGCGCACACAGGAGGGAGACAGATACTGGAGCAGGGAGAGCCTGGAGCACACAGGAGGGAGGACGGACACTGGGCAGGGAGAGCCTGGTGCACACAGGAGGGAGACAGATACTGGAGCAGGGAGAGCCTGGCGCACACAGGAGGGAGGACAGACACTGGGGCAGGGAGAGCCTGGCGCACACAGGAGGGAGGACAGACACTGGGGCAGGGAGAGCCTGGCACACACAGGAGGGAGGACAGACACTGGGCAGGGAGAGCCTGGTGCACACAGGAGGGAGGACGGACACTGGGGCAGGGAGAGCCTGGCGCACACAGGAGGGAGGACGGACACTGGGCAGGGAGAGCCTGGCGCACACAGGAGGGAGGACGGACACTGGGCAGGGAGAGCCTGGCGCACACAGGAGGGAG
>NW_003852707.1:241883-249693 GCF_000181295.1 Otolemur garnettii
AGGAGGGAGGACGGACACTGGGCAGGGAGAGCCTGGCGCACACAGGAGGGAGGACGGACACTGGGCAGGGAGAGCCTGGCGCACACAGGAGGGAGACAGATACTGGAGCAGGGAGAGCCTGGTGCACACAGGAGGGAGGACGGACACTGGGGCAGGGAGAGCCTGGCGTACATGCCCAGACAAGAGAATAATGCCAGAGAAATTATTCAATTATTCCTTCAATTCACGGAGGAAAGAGCTCCCAGGACTGAGAGGAAATAGGATGTCTAACCTGGAAAATGTTCTGTATACTGTGCTTCTATCTTAAATTTAGAGAGTGCTCACAATTGTCAGTCATTTTCACGATTTAATTTTATTAAGAGTATTTGTTCAAAGTGTTTAAAAACTTAGAGCATGTATTTTTACTTATTTCATTATGCAACAATTCTTAAAACAAAATAGGCAAAAATGTTTAACTAAGTTTTAAAAGAGAATGCTTAAGAATTACTATAAGACATAATATCAGCCGGTACCAGGGGGTGCTGGACACTGGGGCAGGAAGGAGATTCACGCCTCCCTATGTGGACCTTTCAGATTGTTGGATTTTTACCTTGTTCTCATATAACTTTTTGTTTTTTTGAGGCACAGTTCCACTCTGTTGCCCAGGCTTGAGTGCCATGGTGTCACAGTTCACAGCAACCTCAAACTCCTGGGCTCAAGGGATCCACCTGCCTTGGCATCCCCGAGTGCTGGGATGACAGGTGTGAGCCACCACACCCAGCACTCCTATAACACTTTTTAAAAAGTTTTTTTTTTAAGTAGTAAGCCAGCACATTTGGAATCTTCAGTAAAAAGAAAGACAATTTCAAATCCGTGAGTCAGCTTGTTAGCACTATCCTGGTCGCAAAGGAACGCTGGAGGTGTTAATGATCTAACCACGGCAGGTTCTAATGAGAGTGAGGTGGCTCTGCACACTATTTGTTACAACATACGAACAAAGTCTAGTAACTGGATCTTTCGTTAAACAATGACTAAGCACAGACCGCTGCATCTGAAACTAGACAAAATAGCACACTGCTTTAAAATCAAGGCAAAAAGCCATATGCGCTAAACTTGATTTTTTTCAATGTTTTATACGCAGAGGGTGCCGAAACAATGTGTACACATATTAAGAAAGGAAAGAACTATATTAAAACTGTGATACTTAAGTCACATTTGACTTCTACAATTATAAGAGGAATAAGATTCAATATATAAGATTACAACTGTTATTAGAATATGTTGAGTATTACAATATAGTTTTTCCTTTCTTAATGGGTATACATTTTTTGTACCCTCTTTATTTTTAAAATTCAATTAAAAACCACCACTACAATGGCAAGAATCATCTTGCTCTCACTGCTTTTTCTTGCTTTCAGCAGTGTTTCCCCTGGCGTATCTTATATGCACGCCTGCCTTATTTTAGGAAGAACAAGAAGATCGTTGTGGCTCAAAGAGAAATGGGGAAGGAGTAAGTTGTAGGTAATGAGTTGAGAGGAGGCAGTGAAGGCCGGAGCCTGCACACTGCACATCAGAATCACCAGAGAAGCTTTTTCCAAAATCAAATCCACTGAAGCCTGGCAGCTGCCAGGTTATATACCCACCGGTGGAGGGCCTTATAGACCACCTTGCGGGCTCCGGGTTGACTGAGCGAAAAGAGAAGTCACTGGAGGATCTGAACAGCAAAGCAATCTGACTGAGATTAACAGCTTCACTCTGGCCTGGAAGAAGTCCAGGGTAGAAGCAAGGAGACGACTTGGGCTGCTGTAAAAATCCAGGCAACAAATGATAATGACTTGGCTCAGAGCAGAAGCAGCGTGGGCAGGAAGAGGTGGTCGGATCCTGGAAACACTGTGACAGCAGAACTGGTGGATTACATGTGGGTTAGGGGAGAGGAGTCCAGATGACTCAAGGGTTTGGGTTTGAGCAGCAACAAAAATGGAGGTGCCATTGGGGAGGTGTTAAAAGGATGGGGGTGCCCAGTTCAGTTTTTAAAATATTAAGTTCAAGGTTTCTTTAGATAACCAGATGGAGTTCTCAGGTAGTCAACTGGATATGTAAGTCAGGAGTTAAGGGGAGAGATCCACACCGGAGATGAAGCTGGGACCTGTGGGCATACTAGATGATATTAAAGTCAGGTGATGGAGGACCTAAGCCTGCCCCAGGCCCTGTCACTCTAAGTGTGCTCCTGCACCAGGAGCACCAGCACGACCCAGCAGCTCACTAGCAACGCAGAACTAACGCAGACAGCAAGGAGACTCCGAAGAGGCCCAGGGCTGAGCCCCGGAGCATCCCAGAACCCAGAAGGGGAGAGTGACAACCACTGGTCAGTGAGGTAAGAAGAGGACTGAGAACAGTGAACCACGGGGTCTGGGAGACAAGTTTCATTTCCAAATGACTCCATAGCTGAGCCCCTCCCTGCCCTGACCACCTCCGAAAGTTGACCTAATTCTGATAGGCCAGACGTGCACCACATGTCCCTCTCAGTACAGCAGGCCTGCTTCCCATGTTGACCACCTCGGTATGTTGGCCAGGTTTCCCCAGGGCCTCGGGTGGTCAATTTACAGAGCTTCTGCAGTATTGGCCTGCCTTCAGAGATGTCTTTTGAGGAGTCAAATATGCCATTAATTAGAAGAGCGCTTCTTCACTTTTTTCACATTTAGAAAATGATATTTACGGTATTGGGATATACAACGGAGGTTGCTCATAGCCTTGGCAAGCTACCTAGAACTGAGGCTACCGCTCCAACCTCCAAAGCAGGAAAGTGGATGAGTTTCTTGGCACATCTGAGTTGAAAAACTGTTGGCAAGCTCTGAAATGGAACACAGTTTGGTAAGTGCTAACGATGGAGGCATTTACAGCATCCCATGGGAGGCCTAAACTGAGTGGCAGTTAGAAGCATGCCGTGGGGGTGTCTAAGCTGAATTCTGAAAAACTAAGAAGGTATTAGCTAGATGAAAGAAACAGTGGGAAGTCTAAGTAGAGATCAACACTATGAAGGTCCAGAATCATGAGGCACCTAGAAGTTTCTGGGGGAACCTAAGGCCTAGAGAGGAGGGCGTGGGTCAGATCTAACCCTGCCTCCCACGCCTGCACCATTCTCCCCACCTCCCCTCCGCGTTCCCTCTCACCCCCACCACAACCTCCTGTCTCACCCCCAGTAACTCCGTCTTCCTTACTCTCCCCAGGTCTCCCCTCAGCACTCTGAGCCACACTCCCTGTCTGTAGGCTGTTCCCTCTATACATTCCTGTGTTGTGCCACAGAAGAGACCAAAGAGAATAAAAACAGAAGTTGTGGGAAACGCTGACTTTACAATCTTTGTAAAGAGCTTAGCACAGAGTTATAATTGTACGCATTTAATTTGGGTTATAAATCCAAAATAAGTGTAAGCTGCACTAAATGCTTTAGCAAAGGCATCTGGTAATACTTAATATATAAAATTTAGAAAAAATATATATGGACAAAAAGTCCAATTCCTCTACAGAAGATGTTACAAAGGAGAATAAAACTGTACATTTGGTCCCATTAAGGTGCCTAACTGCTGTCACCTCACCTTTTTTGTTGTTGTTCAGGCAGAGTCTCACTTTGTCACCCTGGTAAAGTGCTGTGGCATCAGCAACCTCAAACTTCTGTGTTCAAGTGATCCTCTTGCCTCAGCCTCCCAATAGCTGGGAAGGGATTATGGGCGCCCACCATGATACCCAGATAATTTTTCTATTTTTAATAGAGACAGGATGTCACTCTTGCTCAAGTTGGTCTTGAACTCCTGAGCTCAAAGTATCCTCCCTCCCCAGCCTCCCAGAGTGCTAGGATTACAGGCGTGAGCCACAATGTCTGGCCACTTCACCTTTGTTTCTGAGTTAACTAATAAGGCAGCTTATGTGCTGCTCCTGCAATTCACATGTACCACCACTAGATGGAAGTGCCCTACCAGTCCACAGTCCCAGTCACGGTTTCGAACCTGCAGCTAAGCAGTGCCAAATGGGGTCTGCTGTTATGTTAACTTTTAAAAAACAAAAGATTCTTGAAAGTTGCTCCTCCAAAATATAATGGGTGAAAAGCCTTTGAATAATTATCAGTGATCATTTGAGGTGCTCAGGAGAGACTGGATTTGTGTATCCTTGACTTAGATACAGTCATTTTCCTCATTCAGCAAAACATTATCCAGTTCAAAATTGTTTTCATGATTCTTTTTTACCCATACTAAGAACCACTAGTTAAAATAGTAACATACCTCCGTATACTTATTACGAGTAAGAACCACCAGCTAAAATAGAAATAAGCCTCAATATACCTTTTACCAGATCCCTATTTTTTAAAGTACTATATGTATGATAACATAATTTTAACATTTCTAAGGATATAGCATACTTTTTCTTATAGAAGAAAGTATAAACAGTGTGATAGAAAAAGCCCACATTTGTCTTTTTTCTATAGTTATTATTAGAGAGTATATCTAAAATCAACATTAACATAACTCAAATATCCGGATCAAAAATATTTCCAATTACAGGGCGGCACCTGTGGCTCAAAGGAGTAGGGCACCAGCCCCATATACCGGAGGTGATGGTTTCAGCCCTGGCCAAAAAAAAAATACCAATTTTTTTTGGAAAAAAATTTCCAAATTATTTCTTAGGGGGAATGTAGAATACAGGCATACCTCAGAGATGTTTTTACAGAACACTGCAATAAAGCAAACTGCATGATTTCTTGGTTTCCTAAGGCATATAAATGTTATGTTTATACTATAGTCTGTTAAGTGTGCAATAGCATTATGTTGAAAAAAACAATAATATACCTTAACTTAAAAAAGTACGCTATTGCTTAAAAATGCCAAGGGTCATCTGAGCCGTGACTGAGCCATAAAGGGTCTTGCCTCCATGTTGACTGAACTGGTCAGAGTGGGAGTCCTAAGGTTGGACTGGCTGTGGCAATTCTTTACAAGTAAACAAAAATGAAATTCTTGTATCAACTGACTCTCCCTTTCTGGAAAGGTCTCTCTGCAGCACATGATGCTGTCTGACAGCATTTTTTCCACAGTAGAATTTCTTTCAAAACTTCTTTCAATCCTCTCAAACCCTCCTGCTGCTTTATCATCTACGTTTACACAACATCTAAATCCTTGTCATTTTGCAAATGCTCACAGCATCTTCACCAGGAGAAGAATCTTTCTCAAGAAACTACTCTTTTGCTCTTTTATGAGAAGCCACTCCTCATCTGTTCAAGCTTGACTGTGACATTGCAGCAGCTCCGTCAGGCTCCGCTTCTCTGGCAAGTTCTCTTGCCACGTCCACCACATGTGCAGTTACTCCCTCAACTGAAGTCTGGAACTCTTCAAAGTCATTTGTGAGGACTGGAACCAACTTCCCCCAAATTCTTGTTAATGTTGATATTTTGGTCTCCTCCCATACATCATGAATGTTCTTAAAGCATCTCGAATGCTGAATCCTTTCCAGAATGTTTTCATTCCTCCATTAGAGGAATCACTATCTATGACTGCTACAGCTTTATGAAACGTAGTTCCTAATGAGACATGAAAGTCAAAGGTATTCCACGGTCTGCAGAAAGGTATGTGTTAGAAAACATGGAAACTACGGTTATCTTCACTAGATCTCAAGTGACTAGGTGCATTGTCAATAAACAGTAATATTTTGAAAGGAAATCTTTTTTTCTAAGCAGTAGGTCTCAACAGTGGGCTTAAAATATTCAGTAAACCAGGGTATAAACAGACGTGCTGTCATCAGCTTTTGCTGCTGGCATTTACAGAGCATAGAGTAGATCGGGCATAATCTTAGGGCCCTCTTAATGGTCAGGGAGAATTGGCTTCAATTTAAAGTCACCAGCTGCATTGGTCCCTCACAAGAAAGTTGTCCTGTGCCTTTGCCTTCCCCTCTCTAGCTATGAAGTCCTAGGTGGCATCTTCTTCCAATAGAAGGATGTTTGTTCTACACTGAAAATCCATTCAGTGTCACTATCTCCTTCAATCATCTTAGCTAGCTCTTCTGAGTAACTTGCTGTGGCTTCTATATCACCACTCGCTGCTTCGCCTTGCACTTTGACATCACGCAGATGCCTTCTTTCCTTAAAGCTCATGGACCAACGTCCACTAGCTTCAAACGTTTCTTCTACAGCCTCCTCACTTCTCTCAGCCATCACAGAATTGAAGAGAGCTCGGGCCTTGCTCTGGATTAGGTTTTGACTTAAGGGAGTGCTGTGGCTGGTTAGACCCGTCCAGACCACTCAAAACTGTTTCTCTTTCTTACCATTTGAGCGTTCACTGAACTAGCACTTTGAATTTCCAAGAACTTTTCCTCTGCATTCACCACTAGGCTAACTGTCTGGCACAGAGGCCGGCTACCTTTGGCCTGTCTCAGCTTTTGTCGTGCCTTCGTCGCTGAACTTAGTGATTTCTAGGTTTTCATTGGTGAGAGGCGTGTGGCTCTTCCTTTCACTTGAACATTTAGGGGCCATGGTAGGGTAATTAGATGGACTAATTTCAACATTGTATGTTTCAGGGAATAGGGAAACCTGAAGAGATGGAGAGAGATCAGGGAAGGGAATGGCTGGTTCATGGAGCTGTCAAAAGCCATCAAAGTCAAAGTTGTTTATGAGCCAAATAAATACCAGAAGTAAAGTGACCTAGTACACAAAGTCCTAGCTTTTTAAAGAATCAGAAGCCCTGAATACAGCGGCCACTTGCTAGCCGTAAGCAATCACTGAAGTTCTGTAACCCTCACTTTTCCCATCTGTAAACTGAAAAACAGTAACTCTGATGCAGGTTTGGGAGGATCAAAGCCATGAAAAGAAAGGATGACAGGAAAAAGAGGAAAAGAACCAAAACAGACACAAAAACAAAAAAACTAAAACAACAAAAATGATTACAGAAAAAAAGACCAATTACATAAAAGCACTGTATGAAGTGTGAAGTGCTGAACAAGCATTAGGGATTAGCAGACATCCCCACTTCTATGTAAATATCAAATTTTGCAAATTCGATTGTACCATATCATCTTCCCACTGAAAAATGTGTTTTCTGTCTAAAAAGAACTATCCCTTTTGGTTGTCTTTAGTTCTTTGTTCCTGACCAAGAAAAGACATTATCATTTCATGACATTTACTGCTTTAATGTCGGGAGAGAGAAGGATTAGTACAGGACTGCTTGCTGGAGTCTCTCCCTCGCTGGATGATTCCCCCAGCACACTGGCCTGGCGCTGACACTCAGCAAACGCCAACCTTCCTCCCTAAAGCAATCTCCAGGGACACCTGTCTGCTAGCCGACACCATAAAAATAAGCTCATCAAATGCAAGACACAAGCTAAAGGGATGTTTGAGAGGAAGTCTGCATGTTCACTTCTGTTCTTGTAAAAAGAAATTAAAGTTTTATCAAAAAAGTTTCCCCAGTTAGACTTATTAGCAAAGATAAGCAAAGCTTCGATGATAAGACAGAGGAACTGGATGTGCTGCAGCAAAGCCTCAGGCTTAATAAAGAACCTTCAGAACTGCTGACATTCCGCTCCAGTGGTACCCTGGAGAAATGTCACAGTTCTCCCTGGCCTTTTAAATTGTCCTCACTAAGGGAGAAACACCTTCTTAATATGCTCCTCTCAGCTAAGTAGCCACTGATCAAAATAAATAATGAGTAAAAACATGTGACAATGATTTCTCACCAATCTTCCCTTTTAGGAACTTCGTCTACAAGTCGCCTTCTTCAGTGGCTCTTGTCCCATTATCTGGGTTCAAAGTGTACCTGGCTACAGAAACTTCTTTACAGGAGAAAAGTCAACTAAATCA
>NW_003852707.1:250418-253640 GCF_000181295.1 Otolemur garnettii
GGGCTTAAAGCGTAACTGTTACTAAACAGCAAAGAAGAGAACCCTCAAGGGGCACAGCTATAGTTCCAGTCAATTCTTGCTTCTCTATCTAGAAAAAAACAACACATTGGAAAGAAATCTGTGCCTCCAAAGGATTGTTGGCTGGACACAGACCCGGGAAAGCAATAGGTACGTTAGGTTGTTCACCATAAAGAGTAAGTTCAAATCTGAGCAAAACCTATACTAACTATAGGTCATCAGTTCTCACATGGAAATGACTTTGTTACGAATATTTGTTCATTATAATGGGATATGTCAGAAAGGGGTCTTACGTGTATAAAACATTCTAAAAAGTCACCTTATCATCACCAAGAACACATGGTCCTGCTCTAAGCAAAGTAAAGAGATGCTTGTACACAAAGCCTTCCGTAAGCCTCCATTTAGCCAACGTCTCATAAGAGTTTGGCTCTGAAATCTGCCAGTGTACTGTGAGACAGAAGATACTATGAGCCCACTGGCTAAGGGAAGAGCCTGAAGCTCTAGCCACAAGAGCCTCAGTCCCAACGCCCATTTCCAGGAATCCTCCCGGCTGCTCCAATCCCTCTTGAATAGCTTTTACTACTATTCTTTTGTCCTTATTAAACACCTAACAGATAATTACTAACTTATTTCATTTGAAATGCTACTATGTATGTTCATTGTAGAAAGTCTGAAAACACACAATGCAAAAAATTTAAAATAACCTCTAAAAGTCCACTGACACGCCCTACCCCCAACACGGACCTAGTAAAGAATTATGGTTTTAAACGGAAAGGGCGTTGAAAGAGCGGAGGCCTAACTTACCTGAAATTATTGCAGCCCAGGACTACCCCAACTATGTTCTTGCCGATGTCATGCACGTCTCCTTTAACCGTGGCCAGCACAATGGTGCCTTGGTAAGGGTCCTGGGAAGCAAGATGAGCAAGGCTGGGGTTAGTTAAAGCAGATCACTGCCAGAGCCTCAGAAGCTCAGCACTCAAGACAACCTCAAAGACAGACCCAGGACCCGGATCACACGCTCCATGAGCAGAATGCTGTAAGCCTGAGCCGTGCAGAGGAGGCCCAACTGGGGGGCCAAGGGGCTTCAATAAAGATCACGGGTTCCATTATCTCAAAGAACAGTTGCAATCCAAACACAAAACAACCCCACAGCTGAAGACTACATCCTTAACTGCAAAAAAACTTGACAAATGTGTATTAGCAGTTAAGGGAGAGGGAGGACAGAAAGGAAGGAGCTGGTTAACCAGATATATATGCTGAAAAACAACCACAATAGCCCATACGGGGCATCTGAATAGCGTTCTATTTAACACTGTTGCTCTTCATACTGTCAGCATATCAGCATCCCTCTCCCTCAAAAAAAAAAAAAAAAAATCCTCCTTCTGGAACCTGTAATATACACATAAACATATACATAACAAAAAAAAGGGGGGGTGGGAGAGAGAAAAGAAAAAAAGGCGAGGAACTTCTGTAAACACTACATTGGAGCCATTCACAAACTCAGGTCAATTTAAGAGTTCAGAATCCTGAGGGCCAAAGCTAACTGAGCATTACAGGGAGCTAAACAAGGTCAAAAAGCTTAATAATTTACTCTGTGGTACAGCCAACGAGAATTAAATTGAATCCAGAAGTGGTGCCAAGGACATCTCCAGGAAAGAGAATATTCAGTTAGGAGTTTTCAAAAAACAAACATTACTCAGCTACCTCAAGGGCAGGGTCAGGTCTTTGTAGCTAGTGTCTAGCCCAGTAGTTGGCACATAGTAGAAACTCTGAAAGAGTCAGTTAATGAAGGAATTGGTTTATCTCAAAAATACGGGCTTTGAGTTAAAAATTATGTCTATATTAAAAATTTCACAAAGCCGCATTCAAAGGAAAATCCCTCCAGCAATCCCTGAGTACTGGAAAATCCTTGATACTTGGTAGAACAGGGAAAGATGTTAGATCATTTCTCTATTTCATCTTCAATGACAAACACTGCCAAGCCTGACTGCTTAGGTCCCTATCCCCTCAGGACCTTAACAAGTCTTCCAGGCCAACTCCCTAAAGGCCCACAGGCCTGGACACAGCGACTTGCCTCTTCCTCTACAGTGCCATTAAGCACTCTGGTTTCTTCTCTTTCTTTCTCCATGAAGGGGATAAGATGGCCAACAGCCTTCTTCATGACCCGGGCTGACTTTATAACCTGAGAAAAAAAAAGTAGAGTCAGGCGTCTTCACCAAACCACAGAACGACTCCAATGGCCACCTGTGAAATGTCAGTGCAAATTCAGAATGTGTGCTTTGGCCAAGGGCCAGCGACACTGAAGTCTGCTTTTGACAGAGTAAGGAGGAAGCTCCCTGCAGGGAAAGCCAATGAGTGGGAAGGAAAGGGAGGGAGGGAAAACGAGTCTACAATCCAGTGCAACACCGTCCTCTGAAATTCTGCTTGCTGTTCTTCTAAGAAAAGCCCCCATCACTTCTAGCTCTCCATCTCCTTCAGTTCCAAGCTTCTCTGCTCCAAGCTCAAGCCCAGCCTTCTCCATCCCCAGCATTACGACTCATTTAAAACTGAGCCCCAAGCAAGAAGAGGGCCCTTTAGTGTCTCAGAGGCCTCACCACCGCTAACCTAAGACACTCAACAAGTACTCTTTTTTTTAATCAACATAATTTAAGTGTGCTGCTCAAGTTTAACTATAGGTTCAAGTGTGCCGTGAGATAAAAAAGGTTGAAAAGCATTGTGTTAACTGATGTGGTTAGTAGCTGCTGTAAATCAAAATAAGAGCTCTAGTTTTGCTTTAAATACATCATTTAATGTATCTTTATTTAAAACAGTAGTATTTTTCTCAAAGTATGCATCCTTAGAGATAAGCATTGGCTGGTCAAACCAATTCTTAGTATTAGTAACTTTACATATATCTTGCCTTTTATTTTACTTTTCAGGGAGAGAAAGAAGCATTGGGGACAAGAAGTGGGCCCATTAGAACATAAATTAGAACATAAAGATCATGATAGTAACAATTTTCAGGCTCGGCACCTGTAGCTCAAGTGGCTAGGGCACCAGCCACCTACACCAGAGCTGGTGGGTTCGAATCCAGCCTGGGCCTGCCAAACAACAATGACAACTATAACCAAAAAATAGCTGGGTGTTGTGGTGGGCGCCTGTAGTCCCAGCTACCTGGGAAGCTGAGGCAAGAGGATCGCTTAAGCCTAAGAGTTGGAGGTTGCT
>NW_003852707.1:253855-258192 GCF_000181295.1 Otolemur garnettii
AGCTGCTTGGGAAGCTGAGGCAAGAGAATCGCTTAAGCCCAGGAGTTGGAGGTTGCTGTGAGCTGTGTGATGTCATGGCACTCTACCAAGGGCGATAGAGTGAGACTCTGTCTCTATAAAAAAAAAAAATTTTCAGATCAACTCTAACCTCCACATCACTCTCTCTTTTTTTTTTTTTAGACTGAGTCTCACTATGTCACCCTCAGTAGAGTGCCGTGCTGTCACAGCTCACAGCAACCTCTAATTCTCAGGCTTAAGCAATTCTCTTGCCTCATCCTCTCAAGTAGCTGGGACTACAGATACCTGCCACAAAGCTCAGCTATTTTTTTTGTTGCAGTTGTCATTATTGTTTAGCTGGCCTGGGCTGGGCTCGAACCCGCCAGCCTTGGTGTATGTGGCCAGCACTGTAACGGGTGTATGGGAACCCAGCCTCTATACCACTCTCAAGATAAATTCTTCCAGACTTGATTCCTAAATACATTTAGAGAAAGAATAACCAGATAATGCCTTTGATCTCTTACTCAAATTAAAACCTAAGAAATATGCCCCAAATCACCATTTATTAAAAGATATACAAAAGATCCAATTATGAAAATGTGTCTCCATCTTTTGCCAACCTGAGGCAGAAACATTTTTCCAGCTCCAAAGAGATCACCAACAACTTTCATGCCATTCATCAGAGGTCCTTCGATTATATTCAGAGGTCGGGGGTATTTTTCCTGGTTTAACCTGGCTTCCTCAGTGTCTTCAATAATATGTTTTTCAATGCCCTGCAAAAAAAAAAAAAAAAAGAAAGAAAGAAAGAAAAAAAAGATTACATCAATAAATTGGTTTGAGTCCAAACAGACAACCGAGAATAAAACAGAAATGCTTAAGAGCGTGGTTTCCAGAATCAGGCAGCACAGGCTCAAATCGGGCTCCTAATACTAATTTTGGCAATTTATTACGCCTCACTTTTCTCAATTAGAATATTATAACAGTCCTTATCACTTGTTTATTTTGAAAATTAAATGAGAAAACCCATGTGAAGCGCCTAGCTGGCTTTATTGATGCAAAGTCAATACGACATATACTTCAACAAAACAGTATGTTGTAAATGGTAAATACATAACATTTTACGTGTCGACTTAAAAATATTTTTAAGTTAGTACCTCTGTAAAAGTGAGCAATCAGTGAGAGAATGAGGGCTGGTAAATCCAGATACGTAATAAACTACATTTTGTACTCCAGAGTTCTGACAGATGGCACACTAATAAATATGTGTAGCGAAATCAGTGTGCTTTCTCACTGTAATGCTGTGGGACTGGGGAGGATAACCCTGGGCAAGCCCCTCGGTGAAGTTCAAATCCATGAACCCCCTGCTGATTCCCTGGTCTTCACTGGCAGGACCCACACCTCCAGAGTCCCCAGTTCCCTGATCCCTGGCTGTGGCTGATAGATCCATAAACTGAAATCTGTGAATGTCAAAAGGTCCAGGAGTTAAAAGCTAAATTCTAGAGCCCAAGAAAGAACTCCAAGATTCTCCAGACTCACAAATAAGGAAAATGAAGCCAAGAGATTACTTTTCTTGCCTCAATTCCAACTAGCGGTAGAAGAGCCAGGACTGACTTGCTGGCTGATGACAACTTGGTCTAGGACAAGGGTCTCAGGGTTGGCACTACTGACACCTGGACTGGGAAACCCTCTGTTGTGTGGGACTGTCCTCTGCACTGTAGGGGGCTGAGCACCATCCCTGCCCACTGGATGCCAATAACACTTTCCATGCACAGTTGTGAGAACCAAAAACATCTCTGGACACTGTCCAATGTATCACCAGTGTTACAGGCAGGGGGCAGGGAGGACCACCCCGGATTGAGAACCCAAGGTCTAGGGCATCTCCCTCTCTAGCAGCTGCCGGCACTGCACCTCCAGCTCAGCGTCAGACAGCCCTGACAGCCGCCAGCCCTCCCACTCAGCTCCCAGAACTCACCTTCACAAGGGCATACTCAAGGCGTTCCTCCACAGGGCCAGTCCTCCACTCATCCGTCTGGATGACTTTCTTCCCTCCTTTGCCATGAGTCTGAAGTGAAATGAGGCCCAAGACATGGGTACAACTTACTGAACTGTTTGACAGCAGCAAAACACCTGTCTTATTCTTTTATATTTTCAGCCTCTAGCGGAGTATCCAGCATGAAATATGATCTCAGTAAATATTTGAGGGAAGGAGAGAGATCCTATAGGATTTGAAACTTCCATTTTTTTTCCTTCCTAAAGATAACAACAAAATATTTCTAGGACAGTAAGAGAAGCTATGCTCCAAACTCCCATGAGCTTCCCAGGCTCTCAACAAGATCACCACTGTTACCCACCAGCAACCATAGACAGCATGAAACTGATGAAACTGCATCAGATATCCTCCTGGAGGAGGACACAGGAAGAGGCGTTAAGACCTCAGCAAGATGCTCTGAGGACTCTGCCATTCCTACGGCTGGACTGCACCTTCCCAAAGTACATGTGTTGGAAACTTAATCCTCCACCCTCATGAATGGATCAGTGGGTAATGAGGGATGGATCATGCTGCTGTCACGGGAGTGGGTTTGTTACCTCTCTGGCTCCCCTCTCTCGCCCTCTTACCACGGGACGCTCTGGGCTGTTACGACAGCAAGAAGGCCCTCAACAGATGCAGCCTCCAGAACTGTGAGCTAAAGCAGCTTCTTTTCTTTATAAATGACCCAGTCTTTGTTATTCTGTTATGGCAACGGAAAACAGACTAACACAACTATACAATAAGGGAGCTGGAAAATACACTGAGACAGGTGAGCAAAAGAGGGTATACACATCAAGTGCTAATGAGCATATAATATTGCAAGGTACAAAGGGATTTTAAGGCAGGAGTGGTCATCCTAAAACCCAGGCGGTGAAGGAAGGCTTCAGAGACGCTGGGTCTTGAGAGCAGACAGGGTCCGCACAAGAACAAAAGTGCCATGATCACAGCACATATGGTAACCGGCATTGTTGTATCGTTTTCTGCAGCCTCACCAGCTGCCCAAAGCAGAAACCTAAGTGTCATCCTTGAATCTCCATTCATTCCTCACGTTGCATCAATCACCTCGTCCTAATGATTCCACCTCCTCACCATGCTTCTCTCCACACCATTTCCATTTTTACAGTCCAAGAACTAACTGACTGTGAGGTCTGATTCTTCATCCACATTGTGGCCAGAGGTACCTTTCCAAAATGCAAATCTGATCAAACCACTCCCTGTGAAGAAATTCTTTATAAGCTCCCTCTGGCTCTCAGGACATAGTACCAGCTTCTTATCACGCCTTCCAACACCCCCAATCTTCTGATGAAATCCTCATCTTCAGGCTGGGCGTGGGGGCTCACTCCTGTAATCTTAGCACTCGGGGAGGCCAAGGCAGAAGGATCCCTTGAGCTCAGGAGTTCGAGACCAGGCTGAGCAAGAGCAAGACCCTGTCTCTACTGAAAATAGAAAAAATTACCCAGGCGTAGTGGGGGCGCCTGTAGTTCCAAACTATATACATACTCAGAGGCAGAAGCAGAAGGATTGCATGAGCCCAGGAATTTGAGGTTGCTGTGAGCTAGGCTGACACCATGGCACTCTAGCGTGGGTGACAGAACAAGACTAGGACTGAAAAAACAAACAACAAAAAAGAAATCTTCAGCTTCAGCGCCATCTCTCCTCCTCGGCTTCTGCCTTTTCTGACAACCTGGAGCCATCTGAGACTCTTCCTTCTATTCTCCTTATAACTCTTCCTTCTATCCTCCTTAGAACTTTTCCTTCTATTCTCCATCATCTTTTCTCCTCTGGACCTTCACATTGTTCACGTGGCAAACGTTATTCAGTACCTACCACAATGCCAGACTCTGGCTAGCTACAAAGCCCCCTCCCCTGACAGGCACCAGCAGCACCACACTCTAACCCCAGACCATGGCCTGGCTACCTCCTCTTACCCTCTCAGATCTCACATTAACCATCACTTTCTTTGGGAAGTTTTCCCTGACCAGGAAAAGTGTCCCCCTGAGCGTCCTCCCAACGTCCTCCACTGGACACAGGGGATGGCCACTGCCTCCGTACATTTCTGCATGAGTTGCAGAGTCTGAGAGGGTGGAAGCACCTCTCTTACTACTTAGATCCCTTAAGTTCAGTAAAGCGTATAACACAAGGTGAAAATTCAGTCAATATTAGCTGAATAAACTAACCCTGAACAAAAACTGACTTTGCTGGAGTAATGTTTGCTCAGGATGGTAGAGGCCAAGTCAGAGGGGGCCAAAAATCCATGCTGTGGGGTTTGTTTTAGGCAACTGCATGAGCACATGGAAGACACTATAAAGTC
>NW_003852707.1:258768-259557 GCF_000181295.1 Otolemur garnettii
TAAATTATATGGTACCATGACACCTGAAAATTTTTATTCCCCCAAATAACTTCCCACAAATCAGTCTGTACCAAATTAGGAGAATGATTTTGCTGAACAAAAAAAAAAGAGAAGAAAAAGCGCATTACTCCCCAAATGTGGGATTAAAGAGCCTTGGAAGGTCAGAGGCAGTGCCCTTCCCACCATTTGTAAAAATGTATCAGACAGACTTGGACACAGATGTCACCACTTAATGATCGAAAGAGAAAATCATTCTCTCATCACGAAAAATAAAATTCCCCAATCCTTATTTACCTCATAATATTTCTGCTTTTCATGCTTCATTTGTACTCAGCGTGTCCTAAGGATTTGCTACAGAGCTGGCAACTCCCAGGAGTTATCAGAGAATGCTTGTTCTGGTGATTAATTCCCTTAATGGCAATGGAGGTCAACTTGAATGTAGACAGCCTACTGGACAGAGGGGTCAGTGGCTTATACTAAGTCCTTGTGGTTACATTAAGAAGAAAGAAATCTTCTATGTGGGTTGGTAAGCTCTTGCAATTGCTATTAAGATTTCCCTCACTCTGGCGCTGCCTCTAGGAGCTTCTTGGCAGCTCAGCATGATAAACAAATAAAAACTTGTAAACAAAAGCTAAAAGTCAACACAGACCAAGGAGAATGCCTGAGAGAAAACCCAGTGCCAACGAACCTTAAGTGGGAATGGTCTTACAAATAAGGAGCCCCCTCCTACCTAAGGGAGAGAGCTGCTTCCCCGGGGCAGGTGGGGGAGAGAAGAAACAGCACATCATG
>NW_003852707.1:260238-262742 GCF_000181295.1 Otolemur garnettii
AATTCATCCTGTATTATCCTATCCTTCTTCCAGAACACTTCATTACTTGTCTGTGGAAGAGGAAGGGCTAGCTGTTCTATCCGAGTTAGTCAGATTCTAACACGGAAAACGTTAACAAACTTCTCAATAGATACAAAAGCATCCTACCACTTTCCCAACATGCTTAGGGAAAAAAAAGTCTTTCTTTGCAATCACTCTGTTAAACAGATTAAAATCCCAGGTTATTTTGAGACAAAGAGCTCATCTTTCCTTAAACTGAATTCCAGGAAGCAACACGGGTGATAGACAATGTGCCTAGGACTGTGTCCAACATACAGTAAGTCGGAAAGAAGAAACTGATTTTTGAATTAGTTATAATTATTTTCATGTTTATAAGTCAAACATGTACAGACCTCAGGCTCTGAACTGCAGGACTTTGCTATAGATTCTAACATAAATAGCATAAAAACCTAAACATATCAAACACCAAGTAATACTAACACAGCCACACAAGAAAGTCCAAAATAAGCGTTTTAAATGATGAGTTAGATGAGTATTAAGGTATTAAATAAAATGGAAACATGATCCCAGTAGACTGCTAAACAAAGATGTTACCCGAAAGGCCATCTAGGGTATTGTTTTACTTTTGTAAAAAGTGTGTGTGTGTATGTGTGTGTATATACCTGAGTGTGGATTTATTCTGCAAAAAGAAGAAAACCACAGAGTGGAAGGTTATAACAAAATCTCAACAGTGGTTGACTCTGGGTGATGGGATTATGAGTGACTTTCACTTTCCCGCTCTGTTTACCCACAGTTTGTAAATTTTCTAGAATATATGTTAATATATCTGGTACAGGAAATATAAATTTTACATTTGAAAAGAAATGTAAAGAAACCTACGTTCAGAATCCCAAAGCAAGCTAGGTAGGATGTGTTTCTCATTCCTCCCCCCCGCTACAGACACCTCTGATCCTCTCTGCAGAGATCTTCAATGATCCAAAGACAGGATGAGACATCGGTTTCTATTCTGCGACGAAGGTCTAGCAATGCTAAGTGAGCAATAAATTCGAAGACAGGAAAAAAGCATCCGTTGGAACGGCTCCTCTCTACCTGAGCATAGCGTAAGAGCTTCTCAGTGGCCTCGGGGTCTTTATTCCAGATGAGATCTTCACAGAGCTGCAGAAGTTCCTTATGGATATCATCGTACACAGGGAGGTTTCCAGCATTGACTATGCCCATGTCCATACCAAACTGAGGGCAATAAAGAGAAAGGTGAGGATTTCCATGTGATACCCACAGCAGTCATCAGCAAACTTTTTGTGTAAAGCACCAGCTAGAAAATATTTTAGGCCACAGTCTCCATCACAACTATTCAACCCGCCATTGCAGCATACAAGCAGCCACAGACAAGATGGACAGGAGTGAACTTGTCCCAACAAAATCTTATTTACAGAAACCAGGAGCAGGCCAAGGTTAGTCTGCAGGCCACAGTTTGAAATCCCTGCTCCAAGTACAAGCCAGTTCCACCAGGGCTCACAGGTCTGTCCCATACCTTGATGGCGTGGTAAAGGAAGACCCCGTGCATTGCTTCGCGAATGGCTTCCATTCCTCGGAAGGAGAAGGACAAGTTGGAGAGACCTCCGCTTATTCTGGCTCCAGGTAACGTTTCCTAGCAAAAAAATTTAAAACATGAAGAGATTCCCCTATCTGGGCAAAAGCAGCAATTACATCTTCTGAGCTTAACATAGGGATGGAAAGTAAAAACTATATTAAGTTCAAATAATTCAGAGCTTCTTGTTATTAGACACAGACCAGGACTTGCCATATTATGTTGTAACAAAGGTGCAGCTTCATAAATAGTTTTTCCTAAGTGGCAAAATTCTACTTTATCTCTGTACATCCAGAGTGATCGTGAGAGAGTATAATACACAGTGAGTGTTCCATAAAATACTGGCTGGGTAAAAGAGAGAGACAGAGAGAAGTCCGTGCATATGCACGTGTGCATGGACCCTCCCCCACCCCATCTCAATCAGTGAAAGCACCAGCCACTAGACTAGAAGGCTTCCATAGCCTAAATTAATGAACTTCCCAGTTCACTGAAAAGATGAAGGGAAATCAAGGTTTCTACCAGGCCCTATTTAAGCACCCACAGACATGTGGGATAATAGGAACTCTCATGTAGTACTGTTCCGAGTACAAACGGGCTCAAGCATTTAGGGAGTCAGCTTATTAACCTACTACTGTGACCCACCATCCCACTTCTTGGATGTATTGGACGTACGCTATGAGAAACTCAGGCACATGGCCAAGAATATTACAGCAGCACTGTTCATACAATCCAGAAGCTGGGAACAAACCAGATGTTCACCAACAGTGAACAGGCGATCGTGGTATGGCTATACAATGAAATAGTACACATTCACAAAAATGAAAAGGCACAGCTTCAGTAAAACAGATAAATCTTTACAATGAGGTTGAATAAGAAAAAAGCAGGGCGGTGCCTGTGGCTCAAAGGAGTAGGGTGC
>NW_003852707.1:263475-296497 GCF_000181295.1 Otolemur garnettii
CAATCAGGAGGCTGAGGCAGGAGGTAGGCGGATGCCATGGCACTCTAGCTTGGGCAGGAGAATAAGACTCTGTCTCCAAAAAAAAAAAAAAAAAAAAAAAAAAAGTAACATCATAAGCTTTAGAATGAGAAGAGACAAAGGGAGGCATTAGCCATGCTCCACTTCAGGACCTGAGGGACAGCTAGTATATGCTTCATAATTATTACGGTATGTAGTGATATATTGGTGTATTATACTTCATAATTAATTATTATGGTGTATATTTATATATTGGTATGTGGTACTTCATAATTATTATGGTGTATATTTGTATATGGTGTATTGTACTTCACAATTTTTTTTTTGTACTTCATGACTTAAAACAATGTTATGTAAAAGGGAAAAAAAATAAAGGTCCCTAAATTTCACTTGAAAAGTGTACTAAGAACAAATACCTCAAAGTGCTTATGATAGCACAATTCACAAATGCAAAGATACAGAATCAACCTGAACACCCTTAAATTGACGAGTGGATGCAGAAAATGTAGTATATGTAGTATATGTAGTATAATATACCATGGAGTGTTACTCAGCCATAAAAAGGAATGAAATAATGTCTTTTGCAGGAACAGGGGTGGACATGGAGACTAGTATCCTAAGTGAAGAATCACAGGAATGGAAACCAAATACCACGTGTGCTCTCTAACAAGTGGAAGCTAATGTATGGGTAGCACTCAGGCACAAAGTGATATAGAGGACATGAGAAACCAAGAGGAGAGGAAGGCAGGAAGGTGGGTGCAGGATAAAAACCTACCTGCTGGGTACAACAAATACTATTCTGGTGATGGCCATGCCAAAGCCCTGACATAAGCATTAATAATTACAAGCTTAGGCTCGGCGCTCATAGCACAGTGGTTACGGTGCCAGTCACATACACCGGGGCTGATGGGTTCAAAGCCAGCCTGGGCCAGCTAAACAACAATGACAACTGCAACGAAAAATAGCTGGGCATTGTGGCAGGCACCTGTAGTCCCAGCTACTTGGGAGGCTGAGGCAAGAGAATCACTTGAGCTCAGGAGTTTGAGATGGCTGTGAGCCAGTGACACTACGGCACTCCACCAAGGGAGACATAGTGAAACTCTGTCTCAGAAAAAAATTTTTTTAAATAATAATAATGATAGCCAGGCGTTTTAGTGGGCACCTGTAGTCCAAGCTACTCTGGAGGCTGAGGCAAGAGAATCACCTAAGCCCAAGAGCTGGAGGTTGCTGTGAGCTGTGACGCCATGGCACTCTACTGAGGGTGACAAAGTGAGACTCTGTCTCTAAAAATAAATAAATAACAAGATACCCATGTAACAAAAAATGCTTATACTCTCTTAATTAATATTTTGAAATTAAAAAAATTTTTTTCAAGAATGCAAAAAAGAAATCATAAAATGCATTTTAGAGTTGTAAGCCTCCCCCCTCCAAAAACACAAGAATGTTAATTATTGCTCAAAGTAATTCAGTCCATAAACACATAAGTTAGCTCTACACATTCACGGGCCCAGGTGATCAATGTGAGCCATGTCTCAGAAGAGAGACAACTCTCATACTCACTTTAATGACTTTTGTGGCGTGGATGTAATTAACAGCATACCAGTTGTGTTCTTCCATCCCAGTGCCAATGGTTAGGATATTAGGGTCGAAGATGATGTCGTTGGGGTTAAAACCCAGATTCTTCACCAGCAGTTGGTAAGCCCGAGTACACACTTCGATTTTGGTGTCTGTTTCTGTTGCCTGGAGAAGGTAGCAAAAGATGTAACTGGAGACAGAAAAACTAAGTGTTATCTACGCACTGCAGAGTCAAGGCTTGAATCTCACAGAAATCCAAACGCCTCGCAGCCTCTAATCATGTATCAGGTTATCTCAGTGGAGGAAACGGATCAAAGATCCCTTCGTGTTTTTACAAATAGAACAGCTATAGTGTCTCTGTAAAAAATCAAATTTCACACACAAATATACATACTATATTAATAAGTCATCTTGTAAAAATACATGCATATGATAAAAATTCAAACCCTACTAAAGAAAAGATTAAAAAATAAGCTGTGTCTGAGCCAGCTGTCCAGGCACTGCTGCCATCACTTGCTTGGGTCTTCCCACAATAACAGTCTAAGCAGCTTCAAAGAAAGGTGCTCATTCCCCATTCCCATCATAACACTATCTTAACATGTGCCTCTCATGAGTATGAATTGATATTACTCTTCAAAATAATGTCCCTACTCATGCCTGCAATCCTAGCACTCTGGGAGGCTAAGGCAGGTGGATCGCTTGAGCTCAAGAGTTTGAAATCAGCCTGAGTGAGAGTGAGACCCCGTCTCTACTAAAATAGAAAAACTGAGGCAAGAGGATCTCTTGAGCCCAAGAGTTGGAGGTTGCTGTGAGCTATGATGCTACGGCACTCAACCCAGGGCAACAGCTTGAGACTTTGTATCAATCAATGTCTCTAAAGGGCAAAACACTGACTCCAGCAAGGCTCATGGCCCTGGCTGCTTCCCCTCGTCCTCACCATCCCGGCACACACGCCCTCGTCCTCACCATCCCGGCGCACACGCCCTCGTCCTCACCATCCCGGCACACACGCCCTCGTCCTCACCATCTCAGCACACACATCCAATTTCATGTCCCATCTTTTATCCCCTCCTCCAGTCCCTGCCCCTACACCTCTGATGGTCCTAAAACCTGGCAAGCTTGTTCCTGCCTCAGAGCCTTTCATTGACAGCTGCCACTGCCCAGAACATATGGTGGCAGGCTGTGGGCTACACGCAACTCAGGTCTGCTGGGATGTCCCCTTCTCAGAACCTGCCTTACATCACCCTCTATCTAAGCCAACCGACCTCCACCCTTCCCATCACTCCCATTCTTCAGATCATCCCTTTCTAGAAATTGTATTGATTTGGCAACTTGTTTATTATATTTGGTTGTCTTACTGTTATCAACCTCACTGTCCTTGGTCCTGATCAACAGAAATTGGCACAAGACTGAAAAGCAGGAAGGCTTTACAGGGGGTTGGGAGTATGCTAAATGAAAGGAGGGCAGTACTGGTTAAGGAGCAACCAGACTGGCTGAACAAAAGGCTGGGGAACTTTTTAAAGAGTAGAAAAGGTTTGATGCTAGCATTAAAATCATGGCATGTAGAGGTGGAGTTTTCATGGCAGCTACCTATATTCTGGGACCACATGGTGCCTGTCCAATCAGCCTGTTAAATTTCCACCCTCAAGTGTGATTTTTAGCATTCAAATGAAGCAAAAGGTCTATGAGTGGCCAACTCGGGGCTTCACCTTGGCAGTGACCAGTCCATGCTGGCCTTGACTGGGACGGGGGGACCCCTGCTCTAATGGCTGCCATGTCTTGTTAAAGCAACAGGACGACCTTCTATTGAAGCTGGGTTTTACTCACTTTCAGAGCTTTTGTTCAGTAGTGTAAGCAGATTGAACCGTTGGCTGAAGGCTCAGGCAGACGGCCAAAGTCCACCCCCTGTACCATCTCATTACTGCTTATCTACTAATTTGTCAACTCATCCTCCCCAGCTACAGTGTCAGTCTTGCTCTATCCTCAGTGCCCAGGGCAGGGCCTGCCGGTGTTTTCCTCAATATCACTGCCAGATGCGTGAATGTGCTTCTACACAAAGCATTTCTGAACTTGGTCATAGAAACTACCTTCAGACCAAATTTACAAACTCAATATATAGGTTATTCTGAATGATTTCTGGCTGTATGAAAAATCAAACCTACTCCTAAAGATGATTGCTTGCTATCACTATGGTGATTTCAAAAAAAAATAAGTCATATATCATTCTAAAGGTTAATTCTTAATAATGCAAAAACTTCTCTCGAAAAACATCTGACCTTATTGCAGTATGTGTTGCAGTCTTCTGCAGAGATGAGCAGGTGAGGTCGCTGACATAGCTCAAGTAAAGCCAGGGGCAGTGGCTCACGCCTGTAAGCCTAGCACTTTAGGAAGTTGAGGCAAGTGGACTGCTTGAGCTCAGGAGTTTGAGACCAGCCTGAGCAAGAGTGAGACAGCATCTGTACCAAAAATAGAAAAACTAGCCAGGCATTGTGGCAGGCACGAGTACTCCTACCTACTCTGGAGACTGAGGCAAGAGGATCACTTGAGCCCAAGAGTCTGAGGTTGCTGTATGCTATGATGATGCCACTGCACTCTACCCAGGGCAACAGAGTGTGACTGCCACAAAAAAAAAAAAAAAAAGTCCCATACTCCAGAAAAGAGTTTGAGGTTATTACTAAAAGAACTCACTTGTCTATGTAGCCTTTTGATCACATACCTACTTTGGTGTTCTTCTTCAACTGTTTTCTTTGGTCTCGTTCATTGCTCCCTCTAGCTAGTGGGGGTTAGATTTCACCTCCCACCTGGGAAGTGCCCACATGACTTAGCAGACCCAGAGGCTTGGGGAAGGGAAACAGGGAGTGGAATTTGTAGCTGCACTGTCCCAGGCTCTAAGGGAGGTGAAAAGCTCCCACCTACCCTACTGGGATTCTTCAACTTACTTCCTCTGTCTTTAGTTAGAGTGAAAAGGTTAAGGATAGGTGCCCCCAAAAAAAGCAGTCAGGAGGAGGTCATCCACAGTTGTCTCTGGTCTTAGACTTTAACAGTTCACCCTTCACCAGACAGCCAAATAGAGTTCTAGTCTCTAGTTTCATGGCCCAGCTAAGCTGATTAAGAGAGAAGGCAGGCATATGAGCGACCAGGGCTACTAGTATATCCTAGTCTGATCAGTAGGCGAAGTCAAAGTCTAGTCATTTCTTTCTCTGAGCTATAACTGCTATCTGGCCAAGTTGGCAAGTTGAGGTGAGCAATTTGTCACCTACAGGGGAGTAGGGCGTGAGGTTCAGTACTGCGCGAGGGACAAGCAGGAGCATCCTCACAGGACAGGAATTCATGTGCAGGACCAGACCAGAGTCCTCCACTCTAACTTCTGTGAGGATGACGCCCTTGTCAAATGGCACCTGCTGTGTTCACACATTTGTCTGCTGAGTAAACAAATGAATCCCTTGTCAAATGGCACCTGCTATGTTCATTCATTTGTCTGCTGAGTAAACAAATCAATCTCAGGATGAACAGAACACTAGCGTACAGGCCTTTGCCAGAATCCAGTCATATCGTGTTAGCTTCTCCCAGGATCCCTTGTCTTACTAATCAGCCAGGGCTAGACAGACATACTAAGAAAGCCCCAATCACACGTGTGTTTCACAGATCCAGAACAGAAGTTTGGCAGGACAGAATGGGGCTTTCCTGCATCGGGAAAGGCTCTCAACCCTAGCGCACATTGTAATAAACTAGAGATTTTGTTTTTTAATACTAAAACCTCACCTTAGACCAGTTAAGTTACAATCTTGATATGCAACCTCAGCAACAGTATTTTTTAAGCCCTTTAGTGATGCGTATGTACAACTAGGATAAGAACCACTGACAGGTGAGATGTGGCACCTTCTCAGACTGCAGTAGAGGAAAACTCAGCCACAATCTAAGGGGCAAGAAGAAAAAAGTAAGTGTTTTTTATGACTTTTATCAACTAGATTTATTCTTAAGCCACAGAGAAGAGTGAACAGTGGATAAAGGCTTTATTTAAGAAGCTCACTGCTCAGGTTTGGCTAGACTATCAGACACCAGGGAAAAAACAATATCTGATTTAGTTATTAACAAATCTGTAAGAAAAAGACAATGACTAGAAGACAACTAGATTTTGTTGAAACGCAGCCCAGCAGGAGCTGAGAAATAACAGGGTGATTCCATGGTTACGTTCCAGACCAAACTGAACAGCTGAGATAGGCCAGAGAACTGGAGGAAGGAGAGGCCCATCCTACCGCCACAGAGTCTAAAAAAAAAGTGATGGAAAGAGACTCTTGAGACACCATCAGAAGACACAGAAAAGTCAGAAAGGAAAACTAAAGAAAGCGAGTTTCCAAGAGCAACCATGGGAAAAGACGCTTTGGTCACAGGACACATGCTAAGCTCGGAAATCTTTTGAGTGGAATTTTCTACCATGGCATGTGTGGACAAAGCAGCCAAACATGTCCAAGAGAGCCTCTGTAAGCTGACCGCCCAAGGGACTGCAGCACACTGGTCAAAGCAGAGGTGGTCAACAGAAGGACTTAGGCCTGCCGTACTGGTACGTGCATGTGGTGCATGTCCTGTCTATGGAAATTAGCTCAACTTAAGGAGATTCTACCGTATTTAGAAACCTAAAGCCTGGGCAGAGGCAGCAGCCACCACAAGGCCAGAGGAGAAGGCACAAGATGAAGACAGCCCACATCAGAAGAACAGAGAAGGACACTGAGCCAGGGGCATCAGAAATGCAAAGCTAACTTGGACTGCTTCCTGGTGAAAGTACGTTCACCTGCAGTGCGGGCAGAGCTCACACTTAAGGCAGAATCTGTAACTCACAATCATGGAGGAAACGGACAGGGTTTCAGACATGACGGAAACAAGACTGAGAGGCAATCTCTATACAGCAGGGGAAGAACAAAGGGCCTCAGCTGTGATCTAGGAACTGCCAGTGCTACCAGGAAAACCTCTGGACTTTTAAAGAAGACAAGATTGTTGCAAATGTCACCCTCTAGGAGAAGATGCAAATTCTGTGGGGAGTGAGATGGAAGAAAGATAGGGAAATTCTTAACCCAAGTATCAGTCCCCCGATAGAACAGAGGATGGTCTGCTTTGGTGCAGAGCGGGATGCAGCAGGAACGACAGTTCACAGGAACAGTACAAAGAGGGAGTAACTGATAGTAGACATATTGTAAACCACTACCCTGAAACGTATAGTTGAGACCTACAATCTACGCTCTAGCTTTGCCTTCCTTTTAACAACGTAGCCCTACAACTGAACTCTGCCCCTGCTTTTCATACCTTCTTGGAATCCAGCAGCCCTTGATTTCTCCTGCCTCATCAGCTCTTTCTTCCACTTTTACCAAAAGCCCTGCAAGCAGCTGAATCCTACAAGGAGCTGAGCCCTCTACAAACACTGATCTGTGTCAGTGAGCCTTCTACATAACCCAGGACTTGACTTAAAATACAAAAACCACACTTGCCCTTTCTCCTGGGGCTGCCCCATCAGAGACAAGAATGAGTTGACCTGATTGAGAACACGGTTGTTGGGCCAACAAAGCCCGGCGGTGGATTTTTAGCAGCACTCCTGTCCTCTACCTACTGGATGAAGCAGCAAGCTCCACCCCACCATAGTCACGACAGTGACTCTGCCAAATGTCTCCGGTAGTGGCAAAATCAGCCCCAGTTGGGAGCCATGGGTTTAGAGTAAGCATGGTGATAACGAAGTCAGAACCCAGACTCATCTGCGGAGTCATGACCCAAGGCCTGACTGCGGCTTCCTCTAGATACTACAGATATATGTGACTTGCAGAAAGATCCTTCTCTGCAAAATGTCAACTATCAAGGCCTGAATGAAGTCAGACATATCCTAACAAGGGGCAAACAACTCTTCTCTTTCAGAAAAAGGAATGCCAGGAGCACGCTGGGCAGCTGAGACACCACGGCTGGGACACAGGCCAGCGACCTCTCTACTCTTATTCCTGTGAAACAACGGAACACCCCAGCTGGGAGGTCTAGGACCAGGAGCAGCTTGAAGGCCTAATATGTCTCACATCCCTGCCATAAAACCCTACCTGTGAAGGTGATCTGGGAATGTCTCTTGCAAAGAATGTAAAATATAATCGATATTATAAAGAAAGGCCCCAAAATAGAAATATTCAACCCTATAATCTTACCCAGGGACTGGTGATCTACCTTCAGTCCCCCAAAGGAAGCCCCTAAACGGCAGAAATCAATGTCAGATTTCAGCCAAGTTCAGAGAAGGTCAGAGGAGAAAATTTGATAATCAATTCCTAAACCTGGGTCAATTAACTTCTGCAAGGTAAAAATCAAGAGAAAACTAAAAAATATCAACGTCAGTCTCCTAAAACTATTAATATTACTACAGTCTATATCCTGCTCAAAAATCCAAGATATTCAAATGAAAAATAGTGTCAAGTTCCTCTAAGATTAATAGAGAGGCTGGTTATGAAATAACCATCTAAAAATCACGGATCACTATGAAAGGAAAATATTCACCAATTAAAAAATAAGGCGTTCACAACAAAAAAATAATCCAACACAAAATATCTAGGAATGAGTTTGATATTTCCTATCTAAGGAAAACTGTAAAACTCTATTGAATGAGTACTTGGAAAGACATTCCATATTCTTCAATGACAAATTTAAATATTGGCAAAACACCAATTCTCCCCTGTTTTCTACACTAGGATTAAGTCTCATCAATATCCCACTGGCAATTAATTTTCTCCAGTAATTGGAAATTTATTTTCGAATCATTTAACACAGGAAAATGCATTGTATGTGATGGATGCAATTATAGGATGGTATTGATTATTCTTTTATATAGTCTACACATAAGCAAACAAAAACTAATATGATCTATTCTGCTATTGTGTATAATTATCTAAGAAAACCTCACATCATCAAAATATTATCAAAGGAAAAAATCATTTCCATTAGAAAAGAATTAAATCTAGAGAATAAATAGTGATAGTTATTTTTCCCTCAGAAATTTTAATGATAAAGGTATTCTGTGTCTTGTTATTTAGAATTAAAAATAACTGTTGACCAAAATTACTAGCAACGGTGAAAAACACAAAAATGCTTTCTTACTGCCTTTCAATCCAGAAGTCTCAGGGCCAGTCCCCTCTGTCACATTTGCCTTTGACCTTGTAGTTTTATTTACTACATGGACACAGTGTGCTTGGCAGGGTGTATTTTTTTTTTAAGTTCCAGCAACAGCTGGCACAGTGGCTCATGCCTATAATCCTACCACTCTGGGAGGCTGGGGTGGAAGATCACTTGAGGTCAGGTGTTCAAGAGCAACCTGAGCAAGAGTGAGACCCCACCTATACTAAATACAGAAAAATCAGCTGAGCACCATGGTGGGCCCCTGTAGTCCCAGCTACTCCAAAAAGTGAAGCAGGAGAATCACTTGAACCCAGGAGTTTGAGGTTGCTGTGAGCTATGATGCCAGGTGACCGTGAGTCCCAGACTTAAACAGATAAAAAGCTGTAGCAGTGACCGCCCTTCCTTGTCAGAGCAATTCTGCTCTGCACTCCTGTAAGCATCACAGATCTACTCTCAGGGCTGACCTTGCTTCCATCTTCACTGAGAAAATGTTAACCATCATAGACTCCCATGAGCACACTGGGAGCACACCTGCAGATGTGCAACCTTTATTCTGCCTTCCCTCCTGGACCATGAGCCAACTGCCCAGCCCCTGGTCTAAAGTCCCCCTTCCACTCACACAGTGACTGCCATCTCTATCAGCTTACAAGGTTATGAATCTGGCAAATGCCCCCTTTCTCTCCTGCATCAATTCCTCCTCTCTCTGCCAGATCATTTCAACAACGTATAGAAATGTGTGTGTGTGCACACACACACACACACAAACACACACCCTTTTGTAAGCTCATATCCTCTTCCTTTGATTTACACTCTGCTTCTTTGCTCCCCTTTATGGCAAAACTCCTCAAAAAAGTTGCCTATACTTGCTGCTTCTAGTCTTCTCCTAATCACTCTTGATCCCTCTCCAACAAAGCTTTTATCTCCTTGGAAAAAGTACAGCAAGATCACAAATGATCCAATCTCTAAATCCAATGGTAAATTCTTGGTCTCATCCTACTTGGTCTGTCCACACGTCTTTAAATAGCTGATCATGCCCTTCTCTTTGAAGCTTGTTCTTCACTTGGCTTCCAAGTGAACCCTCTTTTCTGGTTCCACTCCTACCAAACAGGCTGCTCCAGCAGAACATGGTGGCTGGTACCCGTAATCGCAGCCCAGGAGGCTGAGGTGAAAAGAGGTGAGAGGATCGCTTGAGCTTAGGGATTGAAAAAACCAGCCTGAGCAAGAGTGAGACCCTGTCTCTACCCAAACTAGAAAACCCAGCTGGGTGTTGTGGCACATACCTGCAGACCCAGCTACTCGGGAGGCTGAGCAGGAGGATCACTTGCGTCCAGGAGTTTGAGGCGGAACCCAGGGGCTTCTAGTAAGCAATGATATGCCACTGTACTGTAGCCCATGAAACAGAGTGAGACCCTGTCTCAAAAAAATACCTATGTATGTATGTGTGTGTTTGTGTTTGTGTATATACACATACACGCATCCAAATATCTATCGAGAAACAAGTGACCTGTAACATCCTCTATTGCTTCTACCTTGGCCCTGACCATCACATCTCATCTGAATTACAGCAATGAACTGCAATAGCTCTGCTTTGTCGCTGACAGACCATTCTCCACAAAGAACCAGAGGGGTTTACAAATTAGATCACATTTATTCCTCTATTCAAAACCTTTCAGCGGTGTCCCAGCTTGTGTTAAACAAATATGTTAGCAACGGGCTACAAAGCCCTAGGTGACCTGACCTGCTCCCTTCCCAACCTCACATCCTCCCAGGCTCTTCCTCTCTGCTCTGCTCCCGTGGCCCCGGCCTTCCTGCAGTTTTCGAACGTGAAGACCATGTCTCTACTTCAACACTTCCTCTGCCCAGAACACTCCTTCCCCGCATCTTCATATGGCTCATTCCTCATCTCCTTCAGCCGCCTTCTACAACATGGCATTACCCGGGAGGTCTTCCCAGGCCATCTTATGTAAAATAGCATCCCCTGCCCGGCCCAGGGGTCCTGATCCCTTTGTCCTCCTCATTTCCCTCCACCATACTCAACACCACCCAACGTACACGTTTGTTTCCTAGATACACACACATATATATTTGTGTATTTTTTATTTGTTACTCCCTTTGTCTCTAAGGATATGACTAGGCATTGGTATGATTCTCAGAGATTTGAAGGGGGCCTGGCATATACTAGGTGCTCAAGACACAGTTAAAGATTATTTGCCTCATTAAAAAAGTAACACGTTGCTCTATATATGTGTCTAAAAGGAACATTTAAACAACAAAAAAGAGCTCCTGGAAAAAGAAAGAAAACTCAATAGAGGGTTTGAAGGATAAATGTAGCTATGGAAATCTCACACGGGGCAAAGCAAAACACCAGAATTTTGGAAAATAAGAGAGAAAAGCAAACCAGGCAACCTGTCCAGAACATCTTATACCTGAATGGTACATATACCGAAAGAGTGTACAGAACAGTTCAAGGCCGCTTCTGACATCGCAGCTGTGAATTTCCAAAATGAAAGAGCTTCCTGAGCGCCAGTGTAATAGATGGCCACTGCCACAGTGTTCAGAACACTGTGGACCAAGAAGCCTTCAGAGAACAGAAAGACAAACACGAAACTAACTCAGTTAGAAAAGCACTGGACTTCTGACCACACCAGTGGAAACCAGGAGACCAGGGAGCACTACTTTGAAAACACTGAACAATTTCAAGTTTGTTCTCCCAGACCCAGACAACTGTCAATTAAGGGTAAAAGGAGAATGAAGCCATTTCCAGACACATAAGCTTTCAAAAACACTTACTGCCATGTTTTCACAGAACCTACCGCCAAATGAGGAATAAGCAGAGAATGAGGAAATTATTCTTGGAGGAAAACCTAACAGACAGGCAAGAGGAGCCCAGGAGGAAAGTGAGGGACGTTTCCCAGTGACAGCTGGACAGTTGGCCTACTGAGCGGCCTTTCCAGGACATACCAGAAGACCTAGAGGGAGAATTCTTTAAGAAATTAAAATGATAGTCCACTTAATGTGTCTGCCTACATTGGAAATTTATAGAACTAGGGGATATTTTGAAGATGAAATATATAGGAAACAAAGCAAATAAAAAGGTAAGTATTAACTTCAGGGAAAACACATAGGGTGTAGTCAAAGAAAAGCCATCAGTGTGGGCATGACTCAGCTTTTATGCTACTTAATAACGGAGGCAGAGAAAATGGTTATAACTAACAGGAACTAACATGGTCCTATCAGGAGATGAGGTGACAAAAGTAAATACACGTGGATTAGAGGTAGGAAAGGGTGAAAAGCTAACTCCTTAACCACCACAGGAAGTAAATAAATTAAAAACTACAACTGGAATTTGAAGGTAAAGAGACAGATGCTGCGTGAATCAGCTTTAAGAGGTGAAAGCAG
The DNA here is from genome assembly GCF_000181295.1 of Otolemur garnettii. NCBI lineage: Eukaryota > Metazoa > Chordata > Mammalia > Primates > Galagidae > Otolemur > Otolemur garnettii. Next base: position 275,599 of record NW_003852707.1, read on the forward strand.
CTGCCTTGGGATCTAAAGGGCCAAGAACTTCTGTTTTTCATAAAAAGGCTTACAAAACTACTTGATTCTCTAACTCTCATATGCCTTTGATAAAAATAAAAATTACATCAAGAAGTCCTACCATACCAAATTAGTAACAGAACTAGATAAAAATTGTTAGAGGGACAATTTAACAATGTATATGAAAATTAATTAAACACACACACCCTTTAACCTATTAATCCACTTCTATGAACTGACCACAAGAAACATTCTACAAGGGAAAATGGATACACAAATTGGGATATTCATTGACCACTGCTCATGTTGCTAAAAAATTAGAATTTCAGGCTCAGCACTCATAGCACAGTGGTTATGGTGCTGGCCACATACACCAAGGCTGGAGGGTTCAAACCTGGCCCAGGCCTGCTAAACAATGACAACTGCCACAAAAAATAGCCAGGCAGTGTGGCGGGCACCTGTAGTCCCAGCTACTTGGGAGGCTGAGGCAAGAGAATTGCTTAAGCCCAAGAGTTTGAGGTTGCTGTGAGCTGTGACGCCACAGCACTCTACCAAGGATGACATAGTGAGACACTGTCTCAAAACAAAACAAAACAAAAAATTAGAATTTCATTTGATAACACACTCGGTAAAACATATACTAGAATATAATGCAGCCGTAAAAGACAGACTAGTAATCCTATTTATTAAGATGGGAATATGCCAACAATCTGTTCAGTCAGGGAAAAGTTTTACAGAACAGCGGGTGTAATCTCAGTCATAAAAAATTTCCCATTTGCTGAACCTCTTCTGTTCTTTCCCTATCATAACCTCATAGTCTTCTCTCTTATTTTATTCAGGATTTTAAATGTTTCCTCCTCAGAGGGGCCTTAAGAGACCAACTCTTTACTGACAGCCTTACCCTGGATTCTTTTACCCAACCAGGGAGCACAGGCCCTAATGAATGAAATCTGATCTCCCAGGCCTGAATCCCAGCGCCCGCCTCTGCTAGCTATGTGACAATACCAAGTTAGATAATGTCTCTGGGCTTCAGTCTCCTCGCATGATGTACAAAGTATGCTGGGAGGAAAAACTGATTTAATGCATGTGTGTGCTTGCTCTGTATGAATTAAGGTTCAATACATCTTAGTCGACCAAGTGGACCGTGGCTCATGCCTGTAATCCTAGAGCCCTGGGAGGCTGAGGTGGGTGGACTGCCTGAGCCAGAGTGAGACCCTGTCTCTAAAAATAGCCAGGCATTGTGGTGGGTGCCTGTTGTCCCACCTACTTGGAAGGCTGAGCCAAGATGATCACTTGAGCCCAAGAGTTTCAGGTTGCTGTGAGCTATGATCTCACACCACTCTATTAAAGGTAACTAAATGAGACTCTGTCTCAAAAAAAAAAAAAAAATACACTTTAATGATCAAAATGATCTCTTTTATATTCTTCTGGATTGTTTGAAGTTTTGTTATGATAAAGATATACCTTTTGTACAAAATAATGCTTTTGTTACAAATAAACAACAAAAATTTTATTTGACCTCAAAAATACAAAAAAACAGAAAGGAAAGAGAAAGTACATGTAATTTCACCACTTGTTAACTATCAACATGTCGCCATCTGAGACCACTCCACCCCTCAGTTGACAACCATAAAGTAATTTCTCTGCTTATACACATACATATCCATTACACACTTTTTTGTTAAATAAAATTGAGATCATATCACCTTTGTTTTCTTTAACGAGATAGGGTCTTGCTCTTTTGCCCAGGCTAACAATCTTCCTGCCTCAACTTCCCGAGCAGCTAGAATTTTAGACATGAGTCACTGTGTCTGGCTAACTTTTCTTATTTTTTTGTAGAGTCGAGGTCTTGCTGTTGCCCAAGCTTTTCTTGAACTCTTGGCCTCAAGTGATACTCCTGCCTCCACCTCCCAAAGTGCTGGGATTAGGTCATGCCTGGCTTTTTTCACTTTGCATTATATTGAAGACATGGTTCTAAAATCACCTCATTCTTCTTAGCCACTGTACAATATTCTAATGCAACAAGGATCAGAATTTACACTTGCCCCTAGTAATGGACATTTCGGGTATTCTCAGCTTTTTGCTACCATAAATACGAGTACATACCCTTACATACTCAGCCTATTAGAAGAGGAGCTTAATCATAAGGAATAGATTTTTAGAAATTGTTTTAAATATGACATAGGTATAACATATGTATAAAAGTTATAGAGGAGTAAAGCATAACAATACAATAATCACTATATGCCCATTGAACTGTCATTACATCTGAAGCTTCCCGTGTGCCCCATCCTGTTCCGTGGCAGAGATATTATGAGTTGCCATTTATCAATCTCTGGTTTCCTTCCTACTTGATAAAGGAAATTAATCTAATCATTCCTTATAACACTCAGTATTCTCCCATAGGTTTCTTGACTATTTCTTATTTCTTCTTCTATAAATTGCTTACTCATTTCCTTTGTCCATCCTTCACTTTGGTTGCTGGGAATGCTTTGTTTTCTGATTTAGATAAACTCTTTGTATATTAGGATACTGACCCGTTGCTATTACTCATATTCCAAGCAGTACCATGTCTTTCACCACCCACAAAGTTTCACATTAAAAAAACTGTTCTCAATCAGCTGACCCCAACATCAACAAAGTTTTACATTTTCTTTTTTTCTTTTTTTTGAGACAAAGTCTCACTCTGTTGCCCAGACTAAAGTGCCACATGGCATCAGCCCAGCTCATAACAACCTCAAACTCCTGGGTTCAAGGGATCCTCCTGCCTCAGCCTCCCAAGTAGCTGGGACTACAGGTGCCCATCACCACACCTAGCTAATTTTTCTATTTTCAGTCGAGACAGGGTCTCACCCTTGTTCAGGTTGGTCTTAGACATCTTAGCTCAAGGGATCCTCCTGCCACAGCCTCCTAGAGTGCCAGGATTGCAGGAGTGAGCCGCTGCACTAAGCCACTTTCGCATTTCCGTGTGGACAGTCCTACCAATTTTTCTGGCCTCCTGAATTAACAAGATCTTTACATCCCAAATGTAGATTAGTATTTTCCTACATATTCTTTAGAATTTTGGTTCTGCACATTTAGCTCTTTAATCAATGTAGACTTTATTTTAGTATATGATGAGAAATGGGGCTCTAACTTTATGCCTTTTTCTCAAGTGCACAGTCAGAACCAATTCACTGTCCTTGCCTATTGCTCCTAGGTGATACCATATAGCATAGGTGCGTAGTAGGTGCTGCCATTTGGGTTTGTGTAACTCTATTCTATGATGTATCCTGATAACATTTATTGAATAATTCACCCTTTCTCTATTGATGTAAAGCGTATTACATATCAAATTTTCATACACAATTATGTGCTACATAATGACATTTAGGTCAATGACAGTTCGCATATATGACAGTGTCCCAAAAGATTATAATACCATATTTTTACTGTACATTTTCTATGTTTAGAGACACAAATACCGTGTTTCCCCGAAAATAAGACATTGTCTTATATTTATTTTTTCTCAAGAAGACACACTAGGGCTTATTTTCAGGGGATGTCTTATTTTCATTAAGTACGATACAACAATCTACATTTATTCAAATACAGGTAAGTCATCTTCTTCTGGAACCTGACAAGGGGAGCTGACCTTGTTGGTGGGGCTGGTGCTAGTGATGCGTGACCTCCTTTCCCCTAGCTGTTCACATGCACAATAGGATGCCTGCAACCTAGGCTACCACACGTGGACCAGCGCAAGTGCAAAAGGCTCAGAGAAAGGAGCTGTGGCAGATAAAAGGTATTCCAGTCTTCCTTACCGCTCCATGCCAAAATGCATCACTAGGTCTTATTATCGGGGTAGGGCTTATATTTAACAAATGCATAGAAATCCTGCTAGGGCTTATTTTTTGGGTAGGTCTTATTTTCAGGGAAACACAGTACTTACCATTGTATTACAATTGTCTACAGTATCCAGTATGGTAACATGCTGTACATTATTGTAGCTTAGGAATAAGAGGTTATACAGGTACCACATAGCTGAGGTGTGCAGTAGGCTGTGCTATCCAGGTTTGTGTAAGGACTCTCTACAGTGTTTGCACAATGATGAAATCGCCTGATGATGAATTTCTCAGAACACATCCCGTTAGGTGACGCATGACTCCATATAGATGTATGTATGTGTGCACATAAAGAGAGCTATTTGAGACTTCACTTCTCCCACTGCTATCTAGCCGGAGTAACACAAAGGAGAAAGGCCAAAGCAAATCACTTACCTGTCCTTCTTCATCAAAGGCCATGACCACCACGGCAGCCCCATACTTCTTGATCTTCTTGGCCTTCTCCAAGAAGTCCTCCTCTCCCTCCTTCAGACTAATGCTATTGACAATGCACTTCCCCTGGCTGCACTTTAACCCAGCTTCAATCACAGCGAAATTGGAAGAGTCGATGCACAAGGGCACCTGAGACAGAAGGGCAGGAAAATCAGAGAGGCCACAAGTCACCATAGATTCCCTTCCAGCCACACCCCAATAGGCCCGATTTCTTCTTTAGAAAAACAAAGTTAGTGTTGTCAGAGATAAAATGTAATACCCTTATTCTCAAAGCCCAAAATACTTAGCATAACTCTCAGTCTTACAAGAGAATGCATGCGTGGATCAGAAATTTCTAACTCGAAGATCATAGCTAAGGACGGAATCAGTGAGATGAGTTCAGTCTTCAGTACTAGTTCACTCAGTCAAGTGCTAAACCTCAAAATAGGGTTCCGACAGCCCTGGTCTAACTCAGGGATAAATGCTCAGCCTCAGGCCCATGGGCAGCAGCCCTCTACAAGTGACTCAAACCCAATCTTCCCTTTAGAAAATCAACTTTCCAGTTTAAAAAAAAAATGGGGCTTTTAATATTAGAAAATTAGATCTAATATTTAACAAATGCACAGAATTAAAATAAAGGGCAAAACTGAAATGCCCAGATAAAAGCAGGTTCTTTTTTAATTTATACCTCTGTTCCAGGAAAGGTGAAAGGAAGGGTTTAAACTGGATTAAACTGAGACAAAGGAATGAAATGGGGCAGCTGATCTAAACCACATTATTTAAGTAAGCCACCCAATAAATAATTAAGTGACTACCCTGCAAGGCCCCATTCAGGGACAATGGTGAGAGGCAGGCAGGTCCCTGGCTTCACAGAGCTTGCAAAGATAAATAATAACGGATGCCATAAAGTGCAGTAAACATTAAAGCACAAAACCAGCACAGACTGCTGTGAAAGAGTATTTCAGGGGCACCAAATCCAGTCTGTGAAGCAGGCAAAGAGCCGAGGGAAAATTCAAGGAAAGCTTCCCAAGGCAGGAGACATTTTAACTGAGGAATGAAGAACGAGTAGTCAGCAATCTCCTAAGCCACACCCTCAAAGGAAGCAAAAAAAAATAAAAATAACCCAGGATGCTACTGATTTAGCTTTTTCTTAGCATGCTAATAATCAAAGGTTTGTTAAGAAAAGAGTCAATTGCAATGACAATACCAGGCCAGTGTTGTAAAGAGCCTGGCAATAGTTTGATGTTCCAAATTCTATTAGTGAAAACAGGCTGGTAACGTGTTTTTATGCTCTACCACAACTGGTCACAGTTTGGCCCCAAATAAATTTTGATAGTGGGTCAAAATCAAGAAAGAAAAAGAAATTATTGCATTAATCAGAACACTAACATCTCTTAAGTTACATGGGGCCCTCCACGGTTGACAGGGCACTTTCATCCTCACAGTTCACAAATCAGGCAAAGCAGGTATGACATCCTATCTCAGAGACAAGGAGGAGGAGGAGGCCCAGGAGCTCATCACGTGCCTGGGTCTGCAAGGTGAGCCTGTCCTCTTCCCACCACTAAGATGGTAACCAGCTGGCTCCACCTCTGACTCTGACTGACTTTAAACAAGTCATTTAACTTCCTTCCAATTAAATTCTTGAAATATTTATTCCCAGAGTAATGGGGTATTTTAATAAACAGTTTAAGATACAAATGAAAGATGGGAGAATGTAATTCAGCACTCACCCCAAGACTTCTAAGGTAAGCATTTGCTTTGAAGCCTCATAAAACCCAAAAAAAAACCACTTGAAAACTGCAACCCTTAAACCAGGAAGTTACTTTAAAAAAGAACTTCAACTCAAAGGAGTAGGGTGCTGGCCCCATATACCAGAGGTGGTGGGTTCAAACCCAGCCCCGGCCAAAAACTGCAAAAAAAAAGAACCTCAAAACATCACTCCTCATCACAAATTTAATGGCAGAGAAGTGAGGTAAGATTTTTAAAACCTTCAGAACCTAGCTAAAACTTCTTAAAACAGTGACACAAAAATTATTCATTTTTTTAAAGAACAAATGTAAAAGCGACATAATATCTTGTTTTATATCTTTGCCTTAATCTATCAAGCCTTCTTTTGAAGGTCGCTTCCAAAGGACCCTTTTTGTAGCAATAAGAATTAACTGAATTCCCTCGTCTCTAGTAAAAATGGAACCAATGACGTAGTGGGAAAAAGTTAAGCATATCCTTCAGAGATGTAGAAAGTGGGTTCTCAGCCTGTCTAGACATCTGAGGAGAACCAATCCATTTTTATGGCCCATCCAGAAGCCTTGCAAACAGCCAAACTGAAGTCATAGGTCTCTAAAATCTGCTTCATATTGCAAAGGTTATCATGAGTCAAGAAAGATGACCATCAGAAACCATGTGCTTTCAACGTAGGAAAACAGAAAACCAGTTCTTTTGAGTTGACAGAACAGCGGAACAACTGGCCAAGAGAGACGAGTAGATATATAAATATAAACTCGTCTAACCTTGGCAATGTCAGGCTCAGAAGCAATTAAGTTGCAAAATCTGGTCATTGCACTCGGACCGTCCAGCATGCCATCGTCCATGTTGATATCCAGTATCTGGGCTCCCATTTCCACCTGCACCTTGGCAACACTCAGGGCTTCCTGAGGGAAAATGTGAGAGGAATTAGCATTAGGAGATGCTGACTTGAGAGAAGGCTAACGAAAGTAATCCCTGGCCCTCCACAGTGATCCTTTCAAATGACAGGCGACCTCGCCAGGCTGCCTGACTCTAAGCCTGCTGTTCACCCATCACTCATCACTCATCACAGGTGAACTTTTCTTCCACGTCTCATCGTTTCACTCCCACCACAAATTCGAATCCAAATTCCTCAGCCTGGCTGTCAAGGCTGAGTTAGCCCCGTCTTCTTATACAACTAAATTGCCCCTCCACCCCATGGGACCTTTCACCCAGCAAAGTCTATTTCCACCTCTGATCACGTTGTCCCCCTTCTGAGAATGCAATCCCCTTCCTTCCAAGTTGTTAAAGACTCAAGTCCCATCTCCTCCAAGAAAAGTCCCTAGAGAAACCACCTAAAACTGTTTAACCCTTCAGTATCTGCCAAAAACAAAGCGTTTGTAGCAGGCGGTTAACAGGAGTTACAATCATGAAAAGAAATGTGAGTTAAATAAATCTCAGCAGGTTTTTATATTGGAAGGCTTTGCAAATCTTTTAATACATTACTATACACTACAGCCCTCCCCAAACAGAACATAGTACGTAGCATCTCCGACTTATGACTATTTAAGGAATACTTCCCAGGATCAATGTTCCAAAGAACACACTTTGGGGAACACTAAATATTTCACAATGATCTGTGGCTTCTCAACACCATCACCACATAGCTTATTACCTTATCATTTCCTTGTGACATCATAAGCACTAGTATATTCCTTGAAATAGATTTGAAGTGTCTAGAAATCAAGAAAGGTCTTATGTACCTCCTACTCCGGACAACTCTGGGAAAAAATTATATTCAAGACTACTTTCTAAGTGATTGATACGGCAGAGACTTTTTGTCTAACTCCTCATTGTACACTTCACAGTGTAATAAAATAAAATGTTTTACTGTTTTTTCTTAGCCCCAGAAAATCAAATACAATTTTTCAGCAGTCTAGAACAGGCATGAAACTCTATGGCGTATGCCTCAAGAAAACACCCTGTACTGAGCCAAGGCTGCACAGAGAAAAAGGATCATGGTATCCTCATATTAATCTAAAGTTTTTTTTTAAAAAAGGATGATGATGTTTTGACATAATAACTAAGAAAGTTACATGAAGGCTATGTTAACCAGTTTGATGGAAATGTTATGGATTGTGTGTGAAAACACCACACTGTACCCCCAAAGTGCATCAATGTACACAGTTACCATTCAATAAAAAAAAAAAAAGAAAAAAAAAAAAGGATGATGATTAAATTTAGCAAATTGAAAAATGTTTTTCAGTATCAGTAACGATTTAAATAGTATAAAGAATTAAAAGAAGTATAAATCACAATCCCTGTTCTTGAGGGGTTTCCATCTAGCTGGGGGCATGTGACATAGTCACATAAAAACTATCAGGCACTACCATCAAGCATGAGGGTTAAATGCCAAGCGAAGGGTCTCTATGGACCGAAATGAAGAAAGCAAACTAAGAGGGAGTCTTCAGTTGGTCAACGGGGGATGGACTGGAGGAAACAGAGAAAAGATAGAAGCAAGCAACAAAGGTAACCAGACCTGGTAAGTGGAAATGCCAATATCTGACCTGTACGTCAGACGAATCACAGAACAGCTTAAAGGGCAATAAGCTCAGAGACAGGAAGCAGGTGTTTTGAAGACAGGACTGGAACTGCCTTCTGGTCCGTGCTCTTCCCATTAGCGCACAGCGCCGGAGGGATCAGTAAGCCATGGAAAGCGGGACTCTAAAGAGGAGTCATCCTCCCTACCCCACCCCATTTCTACTGCCTTTCCTAGTGTTTCCAGGAGGCAGAGACAGCAAAGTGGTTAAGGGCACATGCATGATAGACTTGGCTTTTCCCATTTACATGCTGTGAAACAACGGGCAGGTACTTTAACCTCCCAAGCCTCCATTTCCGCATCTGCACAATGGGGATAACAACATCTACATCATGGGGTTGTGAAGACTTAATGCGTAAGGACACAAAGTGCTTAGCACAGAGAGGAGCATATAGAAAGACCTCACTAAACGACAGTTAGTATTGCTTCCAACCCTCTGCATCCTCCTAAAATGGCCTCTGCTCTCAGTCCCAAATCTTATCAAATCCAAGAGCTGACAGGGACACCATCAAATGAGCAGAAGAATCAAAACATCAAGGGAAATGCTGCCAATTGGAAAATGCTATGTGACTCTGAAGGATCCGTGGTCACAAACATGAGCATGGGCTGAAGCAAGACTTCTGGAATGTTCAGAGGACAGATGAGGATTGGGGGAGGGGCCAGTTTGATGCCCGTGTGAAGAGAATGAAAGGATGGCCTCAGGAGCTTGAATTGTATCTTCTATGCAAAAAATAAAAAGTCACCTTGCACAACTTTGGAACTGGGGGGACCATGGCGGAAGCAGACAGTGGCAGTGGACAGTCGCAAGAATGAAGGGAAGAAGATTGACAGGAATCCTGGCAGAAACCATGTAACCAGCCAACCAGGCCCTGCTGCACCCTGCAGAGGGGCTGAGAAGGAAGGCCCCGGCCAGGAGGCCAGGAGGTGATAATTAACAAGTCCATACAGGGTGATCAACGGGCCCTTTCCTCCTAAGGAAAACTAAATCAGCTCTGATACTGGTTTCTAGAATACCTGTTCCCTAAAGCTTATAAAGCCTTAAAGTGAAAAAACTGGAGGACAAAATTAATTACCATGAAAGCTGAGACCAAATTCCTCCACTTCCGACGTCATGTTTGCATAAGAAAAAGAAATCCCGACTTCTTGGACAGGCTCTGTGTAGATTAAATTTTGCTCATCCTCAGACTGACTGAGCTTAAAAACACCACAGCTAAAAATTTCACATAATTTTCCAAGGCGAGGGACTCTTTCTTTCATTTGTTCATTTCAGTCCGTAGCTAACAGGATCAATGATACCCCTGTCCGTCAGCATTTGATGTGGTCACGAGAAACTAAACAGAAATGTCCTTGGTTTTTTCTCTTTCCCGAAAAGGATTTGTGAGCAGCCAAAATAAAGAACATGCTCAGTTTTTTAAATGTATTTCATGCTTAACAGAAACAGCTAGAATGAACCTATCTCATTCCACGTCACACCTCAAACATAGTACTCTTTGACAAATATTGACAGTAGCACTTGGATTTTTCAAAGCCTCACCTTCCCACCAACCAGTCTGCTGCAAACGCACCTTACCATCTTCTCACCCTTCCTAGCAGCTCTGCTAATCAGGCTATCAAAGGCAGAGAGCTGTTTCATTTACATGCTTTCTAGCCAAAGGCAGGGCAAATGCCCCAGGGGTCTTATTAAGATGCTCACTTCATAGTTTCCTGCCATGATGAGTTTAGCAAACTTCCTTGATCCTGCCACGTTACAGCGCTCTCCAATGTTAACAAAGTTGGTGTACGGTCCAATCTTGAAGGGCTCTAGACCTTAAAAGGAGAAGCATTTTGAACATTTTCTGAAAATGCATATGGATGACATGAGACAGACAGACACAGCTATATTCAATAAGAAAGAAGTTTCTATACCACAGCCCATCTGAGTAGACAGGAACTCTAATGTGCAAACAGGATCACAGCCTTCTCCTCGAGAGACATGCAAACACAACACAGGCTATATGTTACAGCTACCTTTACAGATTGAACTTTCCAAAGAAATATTTCAGTCCTATCTTGTAAATATTCCTAAAACACTGAACCATACAATCTCTCTGAGAAAGAGGGAAAAAATTATCATCATATCCCTATGTAACCAAGAGTCTGGGACAAAAGCCACAATGGAAGTTAGAATCAAAAGAGGACTGTGTGACCACTGTCCGCTCAGCTGTCAGCTGGAAGCTGGATGGAGCAAGCTTTCTGAACCCCACCAACAGCGTGTTCAGAGTTTCACATAACAAAGCAGAACTGTGTCATAAAGAAGGGCCCAGGTTGGAACCCGGGAAACGAGAGTCACTCTGGCATCCACACTAATGAGCTGACTCCAGGTAAGCCAGGTGGACTTCTGGTGCCTGTTTATTTACCTGCCAAGGGAGAATAATAGCTACCTCCCCATCACGTGTCAATTTAAGGGCAAACATCAGATACTACCTGTGGATATATTATACTAAGGTAAAAATATACAGTGTAAATTATCAGTACAGAAAAAGCTCGGACCTGTTTTTTGTTCTATGTGGGGGGATGTTTGTTTGGTGGAATTTTGGGGGACAAGTTCTTGCTCTGTCTCCCAGGTTAGAGTACAGTGGCATCATCATAGCTCACGGCAACCTCAGACTCCTGGGCCCTAGTGATCCTCCTGTCTCAGCCTCTGGAGAAGCTGGGAGCACACACCACCACATACAGCTAATTTTTCTTTTTTTTCTGTAGACATGGGGTCTTGCTTTTGCTTAGACTGGCCTGGAACCCCTCCTGGCTCAAGTGATTCTCCTGCCTCAGCCCCCCAAAGTGCTAGGATTACAGGTATGAGGCCCTGCACCCAGCTACCTGAACTATTTTTGTTCCACATTTAAAGCATTAGGAGAAGAGGTCTCTATTTCTAAAGCCAGACAGCCTTCGGTCAACCACTTACCTGACTGAACAACTCAGGGCAGCTTCCCACACAGCCTCTGAGCTTATAAAGCAGAGACAGTAAAATATCTGCCTTACAATGTTATTATCAAAAGAAAACTGGAAATGTTAAGCACAAAATTATTAGCATATGTAATCATAGCTGCTGCTATTAAAAAAAAAAAAAGAAAACGAAAAAAGAAAAAAAGAAAATGGCTTATGCGTCCTTTGCCAAGGCATTGGATAAGGAAGAAACAGATAGGAAAGAGGAAAATAATGAATGTAAGCTGGATAATTATAAAATGATTCCAGGATGTTTGCTCACTAAGACTGTCACTGCCCACAGTTTGGGCTATGACTTCCCTTCCCCCGGGTAATGGTCCCCATGGCCCAGCCTTCCAGGCTCATCTCAGGGCATTCCTGATCCTGAGTCTGACGCTGAGGCCTGCAGAAAGTCAGGCAGGGGTGCCGACATTTAAATGCTGAAGAGTTCTCCTCTGACCTTCCTCAGAGTATCCCACGCAAAGCAGATCTACTCAGATCTATTCTGAATGTGGAGCATCTGACAGGAAAACCACACTTCTCTCCAGTTTGCAATTTATAAAAGAACAATTTTAAATAGTATGTTTACTGGCACTCTTTTAAAATCTGATTGAAGGTGACTGTGAAAGCAACTTAGAAATAGTGCAGGTAATTCAAGCTGAAGAAAAATAATTCTTTTTCTTCTTTTTGTAGAGACAGAGTCTTACGCTATCGCCCTCGGTAGAGTGCCATGGCGTCGCACAGCTCACAGCAACCTCCAACTCCTGGGCATAAGCGATTCTCTTGCCTCAGCCTCCCGAGAAAAATAATTCTTTTACATATAAATTCAAAAGGAAATCATACGTAAATGTCCCTCTTGTTTCAATTTTGGCAAAGTTTAATGCTTTCATCGTTAGCGCCTAGTTGAAGCCATGCACGGCTTTAAGGTTGAAGAATGAAATAAATAAACCTTCCTGCTATCTCTGACAAAAGCTACTTTTAGGGGAGGGTGAATAGCATAAGTCGTAAATCCTGCTTCTCCTTATCTCATCCTCTGCCTTCTGGAATATAAAAAGGAAAAAAGTCTAGCCTGAACATAGCAAGTTTATTAGCCCAACTTCACACTCCTTGGAGTTAATTCTGTGCAGTATGTTCTGAGTGAGAAAAGTTAATGCTCCTTTCACTGTCCATGATGTTTTATTTCACTTTTCCCAGGATAACATAAGAGACAAAAAAAATTTCAGTTTACAGAGATGTTAAATTCGAAGCTATCAGAGGACAGAATTCTGCATACATGCTATTTGCAAGTTCTTTAAAAATCATCCTCTTGGCCAGGAGTGGTGGCTCACGCCTGTTGTCCCAGCGCTGTGGGAAGCCCAGGCAGGTGGATCGCCTGAGCTCAGCTGAGTTGGAGACCAGCATGAGACCTGCATGAGCTGGAGTGAGCCAGAGTGAGACCCTGTCTCTAAAAAAAAAAAACCCAGGCGTTGTGGTGGGTACCTGTAATCCCAGCTACTTGAGAGGCAAAGGGCAAGAGAATCACTAAAAGGAAGAAAGAAAGAAAAAAAAAATTGGCTCGGCGCCTGTGGCTCAAGTGGCTAAGGTGCCAGCCACATACACCTAAGGTGGCGGGTTCGAATCCCCAACCTGGGACCACCAAACAACAATGATGGCTGCAACCAAAAAATGGCCAGGCGTTGTGGCGGGCGCCTGTAGTCCCACCCACCTGCGAGGCGGAGGCAGGAGACTCACTTGAGCCCAGGAGTTGGAGGTTGCTGTGAGCGTGATGCCATGGCACTCTACCCAGGGAAATAGCTTGAGGCTCCATCTCAAAAAAAAAAGAAAAAAAAATTTTTAAAAAAACTTCAAACTAAGTTGAGTGAAAGGCAGCTGAAATGGAAAGCAAAAATAAAAAAAGAAAATCATCTTCTTCTTGCTTTAAGTCACCATCTAAAATATCATGAAAGTATGGAGGCAAATATATGAAATTTAAAGTTATTTCTCTGACAGGTGGCACAATGACTATTTTATTAACGTTCCTTGTTTGAACACCAAAACTCATGATGAAAAAGGGATGCTGTCTACCTCACAGGATTCTGTTGACAAGCAACAGAAAATACCACAACTCTTTCTAAAGAGCTGGCCATGGCAAATGTAAGATTACAACAATAATATTTGAGAACCAAATAAAACTTTCTAGGAAAATGCTGCAGCCATTTCCAAACACTGAGCCTTGGCAGTTTGGAATTTTTAATAGCTACTGTCAAACTGACAATTAAAATTCAAAGATAGGGGTGGTTCCCGTGGCTCAGTGAGTAGGGCGCCGGCCCCATATACTGAGGGTGGTGGGTTCCAACTGCCCTGGCCCAAAAAAAAAAAAAAAAAATTCCAGAGATAGAACCACAGAGCTCTCATTCTAAGCGCTAGCTAGGAAAATTACCTGGCCTTCCATTCACTTTTTTTTTTTTGCGGTTTTTGGCCGGGGCGGGTTTGAACCCACCACCTACTACTTTGAGCCACAGGCACTGCTCCCCTGCACTCACTTTTCCCCTCAAGTTGACATCTTCCCATTCCCGCTCTCCACTATAATTCATTAAAGTGCCAAGATAAATATGTATTCTTCTTTGGCCTGATAAGTTATTTGGCAGAAACATCCCTACTGCGTAGAATAAACATATTGAAACACTCTACAAATGGCTTCTGCCGCCATGAACACTGCAACTTCATGACTTACCAGACAGTAACATATGTCCTTCAAAAACAGTGGCAGGTGGAACTCTAGGTTTACAATTTTTCACAGCTTTGGCAATTTCCCTAAGTTGAAAGAGAAAACACTATACCCGTTAATTCAAAAATAAAATAAATTTCATGAAACAAACGTCAAGCAATGAAATCAAGTCTATTAGTGTAACTATGCATATAATTATAAACCTGTTTCCAAATGGGCAGCACCAATTATGCCTTTTAGCTTTCTCAGTAATGCAGAAAATTAAATATCTATAAACTTTAACTGTGGTGTGCCTGCCCAGTAGGCTGTGTGGTGGCTGTGTGGCTTCTACCTTCAGAGACATGAACCTGGCGCTCCCGGACGGTGTGCATAAATGCAACAGCAAACTCCTCCCCTTCTCCCCCCAATGCCCAGATGGCCTTTACTCTGTCAAATCCACATACAAAATATGTCCTTGCTTCTTAACAGTTTGACAGACAAAAGGCTTCAGGCTTGAGGAGGAGGGAAGGCAGGAGCAGAGGCCTGAGGGTGGAGGGAATCGGCCCTGCAGATCTGTTTTCACGCACACGCAGTTAGGCGGGTACAGAGCAGAAAAGCACTAACGCCCCAAAATCATTCCTCCCCAAATGTGTTTTAGTCATTCACACTTTATCAGCTTTAACGAATCATGTCTTTGATTAACCAGGAAAAATCTGGCTACTCCGCCAAATATATCACTACCAATAAAAACTGCTCATTCTAGAAAAAAAAAGAACTGCTCACTCTACTGCTCCCAGATTAGGATGTAGCCGTCTAAAAGTAAAGTCATGCAGAGATTGATATAAATACAGATAGACAGATACACACATATAAACATACAGAGATATTTAAAACAGCCCTCTTTTTTTTTTTTTTTTTTTTTGAGACAGAGTACCTGGGCCTCAGCCTAGCTCACAGTAACCTCAAATTCCTAGGCTCAAAGGATCCTCCTGCCTTAGCCTCCTGAGTAGCTGGGACTCCAGGCGCCCAACACAACGCCCAGCTAGTTTTTCTATTTTTAGTAGAGACGGGGTCTCACTGTTGCTCAGGCTGGTCTCAAACTCCTGGGCTCAAGGGCTCCTCAGCTTCCCAGAGTGCTGGGACTACAGGTGTGAGCCACTGCAATTAGGCAACATAAAACCCCTCTTTATCAAAAAGAAATAAGTAAAAATCAAAAGAGATAATCTGTGTTCCAAAGACAAGCTATAATCCACGATTCTTAGCTTTCTGATATTATGTAAAAGATGTTTAAAAGAGTCCATTTATTAAGAGTCTGTCACAGAACTCACCAAAAACAGTGAATTTATAAGTAATTCAGTACACTGAACCTACTAACCACATAAAAGCAGGCTTGGAATAGTCAGATGACCGGCTCAAAATGTAATCATCACTCTAGGGAAAAACAAACACAAACATCCTAAACTATGTTCTTATTCACTGAATCCCAACCTTCCTGTAAGCCACAAAAATGTAAGGAATTAACCCGTATGTGGCCATGCTCTTGTTTTACTCCTCCCTTCATCTGTTCACTTGACAACATGAATTAAGTGACAACTGTGAACCAGGCAAGGCTAAGGCACTTCTCTCTACCTCAGGATGCCTGTCGTCTGGCTGGGTTTTCCTTCCATGACAGAATTTAAAGGAGGCCTGTATTTGCCCACAAGAAATATGAGCATGGCTCGGTGCCTGCAGCACAGCAGTTACAGCGTCAGCCACATACACCAAGGGTGGCAGGTTTAAACCCGGCCCAGGCCAGCTAAACAACTGCAACAACAACAAAAAATAGCCAGGCATTGTGGAGGGCACCTGTAGTCCCAGCTACTTGGGAGGCTGAGGCAGGAGAATCACTTAAGCCCAAGAATTTGAGGTTGCTTGAGCTGTGACACCAGGGCACTCTACTGAGGATGACATAGTGAGACTCTGTCTCCCCATTCCTCCCACAAAAAGAAATATGAGCAGTCACACTTTTTTTTTTTTGAGACAGAGCCTCAAGCTGTCCCCCTGGGTAGAGTGCCATGGCATCACAGCTCACAGCAACCTCCAACTCCTGGGCTCAAGCAAGTCTCCTGCCTCAGCCTCCCAAGTAGCTGGGACCACAGGCGCCCGCCACAACGCCTGGCCATTTTTTGGTTGCAGCCATCATTGTTGTTTGGCGGGCCCGGGCTGGGGATTCGAACCCACCACCTTAGGTGTATGTGGCTGGCGACTTAGCCACTTGAGCCGCAGGCGCCGAGCCTGAGCAGTCACACTTTGAGCATACAAATATTATTCAAATATTTAAGAACAGAATATCACCATATCTGGGATTTGTTTTACAGTATTTCAGAGGGAAAATGAGACCAAAAAATAATAGCAAAACGTTGAAAATTATGGCAACGATGTGTAATACACATGGAGAGTCATTCTATTATTTCTCTACTTTGATTTTTGGAATTTTTCATAGCATCAAGGCACTTATGCTTGCAAGGGCTGTCATAACAAAGTACCACAGACTGGGTGACTCAAACAACAGAAATTTATTTTCTTAAAACTTGGGGGCTGGAAGTCTGGAATCAGGTGTTGGCAGGGTTGGCCTCCTCTAAGGTGTCCCTCGTGGTTAGCCCTTAGAGGGGGCTGTCTTCTCCTGAGTCTTTCCATGATTTCCCTGGTGTGCATCTGTGTTCTCATCTTACGAGGACGCAGATCATGTTGGATTGGGGCCACCCATACGACCTCATTCTACATTGATTACCACTGTAAAGACGGCCATATTCTGAGACGCTGGGGGTTAGGACTTCAAAATAGAAATTTGGGGAGGACACAATTCAGCCCATAAAAAAAGATAAATATTTAGAGGTGATTATTACCTTATATGATCTGGTGTTGAACCACAGCATCCCCCAACTATATTGACCAAGCCATCCATAGCAAAGTCCTACATTTAGGAAGAGACAAAGTTCCTATGAGTTCATCTGAATTCTAAATTCACCACCACCAATTCAGCATCAAAGCTATCTACTTCCTGCCTATACTACAAAGAGAGCAAAACATACTTAACTTTAGATATCACATGCCCTGGACATAAGGACAAGCACAGAGACCAGTTCGGATACTATGAATTCCACTGTACATTTAAAATTCAATAGATTTATTTGCCCATGAGATGATAGTAAAGATTTTTACACCCATTAAGCTAAGGTGAATAAATGCGAGATGGATAATACATTTCCAAGTGACAGTTAAAACGAATATCAGCTTTTATATATACATTTTTTTTTAAATAAAAATTCAGTTCCTCTGTTACACTGGCCAAATTTCAAGTACTCCAATTCTAACATGTGGTAGTGGCTACGTAGAGGCCAGCATGGGTCTGGTATTTAACCCCAAGCTAGCGAGTGAAGAACACAGTAACTGAGAAAGGCAAGGAACTAAACAGTCAAAATATGGGCAGGATCGTGTACATAAGCTCCACATAAGACGTCAAAAGCAGCTTAAAAGAGAATGTCGGCTCGGCGCCTATAGCTCAACCGGCTAAGGCGCCAGCCACGTACACCTAAGGTGGCGGGTTCGAATCCCCAGCCCGGACCCGCCAAACAACAATGACAGCAGCAACCAAAAAATAGCTGGGCGTTGTGGCAGGCGCCTGTGGTCCCAGCTACTTGGGAGGCGAAGGCAGGAGACTCGCTTGAGCCCAGGAGTTGGAGGTTGCTGTGAGCTGTAATGCCACGGCACTCTACCCAGGGGGACAGCTTGAGGCTCTGTCTCAAAAAAATAAAAAAAATAAAATAAAAAATAAAAAAAAGAGAATGTCTGTGGGACTGGAGCTCCCAATTCAAGGAATAAGGGAAAGGTGACCTAGGGGCTAGAGCACAGGGCACTAAGAGGCGGTCATGGTAGTATGGTCTCACGACCTAGGATTAAAAGATGTCAGGTACACGGGGGAGAGAGGGGATGATGGAAATGATAAAAGTGACAGGAAGACACCTACTCACCCAGCAGTTGGAGGGGTGGGAGGGGTGCACAGGACGCAGCATCTCAGAGGAGAGGCAGCTGTCACTCAGTCTGAACAGCCAGCTGAGGATGAGGGTGAGGGTGAGGGCAGACGGGCCTCTACTACCGTAATCCAGAGCGCTAACTTATCTTTGTGATTCAGACATTGAGATTTCTTTCCGAAAAAAATTCCATTCCTAAATGTTCTAAATTGAAAATACCATCTATCTCTTAAAACCCAAGTCAAAAAGGCTCTCTGACCTTCAGGTACGTGGCCATCACAGAGGGCGTTTCATCGTAGTCACCAAAGGTGTTGGGGAGACCTGAGAAAGGATATCGAAAGCGTTATTGGAAACTACCTTGACAAATACATAAAATATTTTAAAGCCTTTAGATGAATAGTTGGAAAATTTCATACTGATGTTAAATGATGACTACCTGCAAACACAAATAACAATACATAACATCGACACAGTAAACACACAAGAAAAGAAGCTTCATTTCTCTTTTTTAATTTGAAACACAAGATGCACTGCTGTACAGAACAGAATGTCCTTTCCATAATGGGAGTTCTTGCTTCCTAGCTGCCTGGGGGTCAGAGTGGAAGAAATACCACACGTCATTTGAACTAATGAGCAACTAATCTGTAATTAAAAAACAAACAAAAACAACCAATCTCCTTTCGAATATATTTTCCCAAAGAATATGTATCCTCCAACTACCCAGTCTCCTGTTTTATTTATTACCCCCTCTAGTTGTCTCATTCCTAGCAGGAAATAAAATGTATTATGCACTAAAATGTATATATTTGAAGAAAACAGGCTGGAAAATGATTTTTAGCCCTAAGTACCTAAGCAGAGCTCAAAAACATTCACAGAGAAATCTAGTTAACTCAAAACAAATTACCAATATTTCATTCTCAAAGAATTGTGTGCACATATCTTGAGAACACTGACACATGATAAATGACAAGTCCTAGCTTTTAGAGAAGAAAATGGTAACGACAGCCAAGATTCTTCTGTTGCTCATCTGCTCACAGAGTAGACTAGAGAAAAGGGCTCCCTCTCCGCTCCTTTGCACTCGTATCTCTGGCCACAGCCACACTGTCACCAAAAACAAGATTCTGGTCGTTACAGCACTGGGCTCATTCCTGGAAGTTACATCCTACTCAGAGGCTTTAGCCTGAGCCAAACCATTTCTTCAGGTGTAAAAACAAACGCTGGTCTAGCCTTCTGAGGTGTCATTATATACCAAGATCTGCAAAACAAATTCTTTTAATAAAGCTCTGTTACTTCACCTACCCATGTGTTGTATATTTGTATCTCCCCATATGTGATGCCCTTGAAACACACACTGGGGGCCAATCGAATGGGGGCTCACGCCTATAATCTTAGCACACTGGAAGGCCAAGGTGGGCTGATCACCTGAGCTCAGGAGTTTGAGACTAGCCTGAGCAAGAGCAAGACCTCATCTCTAAAAATAACCAGGCAAGTGGCGGGTGCCTATAGTCCCAGCTACTTGGGAGGCTGAGGCAGAAGAATCACTTGAACCCAAGAGTTTCAGATTGCTATGAGCTATGACATCATGTCACTCTACTAAGGGTGACAAAATGAGACTGTGTCTCAAAAAAAAAGAAAAGAAACACACACCTGCATTGGGATAACAGAGGACATAGGCTGTTGTACATTTTCCAATGGTTTCAATAAAAGGTCTCATTTCAGCTGCACCCAAAGCACAATTTAAACCAATGCTGAAAAAAAAAACAGATATTAGAAGCATTACCTCTCATTCAAAATATTTATGAATATAAAAGTTATAATAAAGAGAATATATCTAAAGCCAAGTGGACAATAAATTTCCTAATTCAAAGCACCTTTATTCAACCACAGTCAAAGCCAGGTCCCCTATGGCACTCAGTACTTTTGCCCATGTCTCCAACTTCAGATCATCTCAGCTAAAGAATGTCACCTATAGATATGACTCCTTAGATAAGTGCACAGATTGGCTAATGGTATACTGTGGGACAGAAATGCCAGCACACTAACACTGCTAAAAAGATATGATCTGAAAGATCAAAACACTTAACAGATAGGAAAAGGAAATTCTCGGGAGAGGAAGGAACATGAAACAGCAAAAAGGCTTGGCACCGTAGCACAGTGGTTACAGCAGTTACTGCAGTGGTTACTGGAGTTGGTGGGTTCGAACCCGGCCCAGGCCAGCTAAGCGACAATGACAACTGCAACAAAAAATAGCTGGGCAATTGTGGCAGACACCTATAGCCCCAGCTACTTAGGAGGCTGAGGCAAGAGACTCACTTAAGCCCAAGAGTATGAGGTTGCTGTGAACTGTGACGTCACAGCACTCTATCCAGGGCAATATCTTAAGATTCTGTCTCCAAAAAAAAAAAAGAAAGAAAGAAAAAGAAAGAAAGAAACAGTAAATGGAAGACACCTAGAAGTCGAGAGGACCAGGACATGGCTCCTGCTCCATAAGCAGAGTCTCTGCTGTCCTCCTGTGGGGCCCCCGGAGGTCTTCCAGAATTTAAGAAGCAACTATGAAGCTACTAAACTAGTCCATATAATCTCTTATGTTTTCATATTTCACTTCTTTTCTTTTACTTTTTTTTTTTTT
>NW_003852707.1:296688-303264 GCF_000181295.1 Otolemur garnettii
CCTTAGGTGTACGTGGCTGGCGCCTTAGCCGGTTGAGCCACGGGCGCCGAGCCTTCTTTTCTTTTACTATGATTGCTAAGTACAATGTGGTATCCTAGATTGGATCCTAGAATGGAAAACGACATTAATGGAAAACTCCTGAAAACTGAATAAAGTCTGGAGTTTAGTGAGCACAGGTTGAGTATCCCCAATCTGAAAATTGGAAATCTGAAACACTCTAACATCCGAAACTTTTTGAACACCAACATGATGCTCAAGGAAATGCTCATGAGAGTGTTTGGGGCTTTGGATTAGGGATGCTGAACCAGTAAGTATAAAACAGATATTCCAAAATCCAAAAGGATATTTTAAGTAAGAGACACTCAGCTAGCAGTAATATACCCTTCGTTTTGACAAAAGTATCATTATTATATAAACTGTTAACATTAAGGAAAACTAGATAAAAATATACAGACATTTATTATCTTTGTAATTTTCTGGTAAATGTGAAATTATTCCAAAATAGTAAACTTATTTAACAAAAAAAATTCTACTATCTACTCATGATAAAAACTTTAAGCAAAGTAGGAATAGAGGGGAATATTCTCAACTTGATAATAAACTTCAGCTAATGTCATACTTAATAATGTGAAACTAGACACATTCCTCTTAAAATGAGGAACAGGCAAGGATACCTACTCTCATCTCATACTCAACACCATACTGTGTCCTAGCTATGTAAGGCAGTAATCAGGCTCAGCGCCCGTAGCACAGGGGTTACAGCACCAACCACATGCACCAAGGATGGCAGGTTTGAACCCTGTCCACGGCAGCTAAACAATAATAACAACTGCAACAAAAAAATAGCTGGGCATTGTGGTGGGTGCCTGTAGTCCCAGCTACTTGGGAGGCTGAGGCAAGAGAATCACTTAAGCCCAAGAGTTTGAGATTCCTGTAAGCTGTGACGACACAGCACTCTACAAAGTGCGACATAGTAAGACTCTGTCTCAAATCAAAACCACCCCAGCAGTTATTTTATGAACATCACAAACTGATTTTGTCTTTCTTTTTTTTTTAATTAAGAAGATAGAGTCTTACTCAGTTGCCCCAGGTAAAGTGCCATGGCATCACAGCTCACAGCAACCTCAAACTCTTGGGCTCATGCAATCCTCCTGTCTCAGACACCACAACCCTTCTAGTTTTAGTAGAAACAGGGTTTTTGCTCTTGCTCAGTCTGGTCTTGAACTCCTGAACTGAGACAATCCACCTGCCTTGGCCTCCCAGAGTGTTAGGATTACAGGTGTGAGCCAGGGCGCCTGGCCTCATGAACTGATTTTAAAGTTTCTATCTGCAATTCCCACCCTCCAAAAGGAAGGGAGTCAAAGAAAGATCACTCACCAGAGACAGTCCGCATGAGACACACTGATGACAAATGCCTCTCCTGTCTGTCCAGAAAGAGTGCGTCCACTTTTATCAACAATCGTTCCTGAAATCTGAGTTCACAAAGTGAATGACATGAACAACATAGTCTTAAGTTTAAAATATAACCACAGAAACAGTATAAAATGAACAAGCTGACTTTCTTTGTTCTTTTATGAAGAAGATAATAGCAGAACTCAAACTCAATAAGCAGGACATTTTACAAGGCTCAGAACAGACAAATGTCAAGTGACTGGTGGGGGTGGGAGGAGTAGGCCACAGATAGGGAAAAGGGACAGTGACAGAGGCAAAAGCAACGATCAAAATAGCTTCTGAATTCACAGGTCTAGTCCCATTAAAACCGCCCTTATAAACTGAAGAGCGTGCAAGGCAAGAACTAGAGCAAAGGCCCCCAAACTCTGAGAACTTAGCTAAAATAGTGACAATAATAGGCCACTGCCCCTTCATTTGCTTGAGAATAATCACTGTTCCTTGAAGTCACGCAGAGTTGTCCGTATGGACCATCACCACCTGTTTGGGACCTAGGGGTGGTTTTGAGATATCTTCCAGGTCCTGCATTCTGGGAATGGACTCACCCAGACCAACTTATGGACTCAGCTAGTCTCGGACACTCTACCCAAGGTCCTACCTTCCAGTGCCTGACCCACCCAGACAGTGGCCCACACCAAAGGACTGATGGTTCTGCTCTGAAACCAGCTAATGAACAGACCTTGACTGTCTAATCTTCTGCCCACCAAATTGTCTTTTAAAACCCTGTCCCCCAATCCTGAGGGAGAATTTGAGAAATTCCTCGCAAACCTGGCTGGGTAGCAACACCCAGAGATACCTAAGGTTATATCTGACCTCTTGCCGGTAAATACCTGGCTTATCTCGCACTCTTATTTTGATTCCATTCTGTCCATTCCAGTCTTGGGACTCTCAGACAGGTCTGCCTACTGAGTTAATAAATTGTCTAGTATCTCAGCAATACGTACGTGGCAGCCAGCAGGAAAGGCCATTCCTTCCTGGGCCCTAAAGAGACTGAGTATCGTTAAGCCTTTGGCTTCAGAGGACCAATACAGCTTGGGCTTCTTCTGAACAGCCCGCCTCCCACCAAACACTTCTAGATTCATTTTCCTTGCCTCTCCAGAGATAAGATCATTACTGATCTAGAAGTGGTAGGAGGGAGGCGGATAGAGGAAGTTTAAGTGGTTTCTAAAAGATACCATTAATAGTCCTACTCTGAAAGGGGGAAAAACATATGCTCAAAATAACAATTATCAATAAAATAATGTATCATGCAAACACTTTAGAACTTACAAAGATAGGCCGGGGATCATACTTTTCTTCAAAAAGTTTCTGGAGTGCAAATAAGGCTGCCTGTAAGGGCAAAAAGGGAAAAAGAAGACCTTTATTTCTAAAAGATTGTGTCCCAGGTCAGTCTAACCGCCTGATCAGAATGCACCCTTAGTCAAGACCTCTTCAGATAAGATACACATTGAGCTACCCGGGGACAAGGAAGCTGTCTTCCCTCTAACGCAAGACCCAGAACCTCGTTCTCAAGCATTATACCACACGTATTAAAACAAAACAAGTTCTGACTGAAAGTTCACCTTTGAACAAGTATTTCCTCTGGGGAAGAGCTCAAGAGCTATTCTTGGCTGGGCACAGTGACTCACGCCTGTAATCCTAACACACCAGGAGGCTGAAGCGGACAGATGCCTTGAACTCAGGCATTCAAGGTCAGACTGAGCAAAAATGAGAACCCATTTCTCTTAAGAGTAGAAAAAATCAGCCATGCATTGTGGCAGGCGCCTGTAGTTCCAGGTATTCAGGAGGCTGAGGCAGGAGGATCCCTTGTACCTAGGAGTTTGAGGTTGCTGCGAGGTAGGCTGATGCCACAGCACTCTAGCCTGAGCAACAGAGTGAGAGTCTATTGAGGAAAAAAGAAAAAAAAGAGCTATTCTTTCTTCCTTTCCTCAATAAAAATTAATAGACAAGTAAATTAAATTGAAAAGCCCCTGCCTTCCACATCTTTTCATATACATGGTAGAAACATAACTGCAACAGTGAGTTCAGGTTGGTTTGTAAAGGTACAAAACTCCAAATATACCCTTAATGCTTTATAAAGCATACATACAAATTTCTAGTCTAAACAACACTATGACTCTTTTCAAATGTAAATGTGAATCTCATTTCAGATATTAATATATTCTTTATTACTGTTCTTATTGTCAAAAATGTATACCTGAATTGCTTTTAAATTATAATTTATTTACCAGAGATTCGCAAAACAATTTCCAAAAAGATGCATAAAAGAAAACCCAATAATACAAGTGATATATTAATAAATATGAGACAGGCTTAGTTAGGTGTGGCAGCACCCGCCTGTAATCCCAGCACTCTGGGAGGCTGAGGTAAGTGGTTTGAGCTTATGAGTTTGAGACCAGCTGGAGTAAGAGTGAGACCTATCTCTACTAAAAATGGAAAAATTAGTCGGACATTGTAGTGGGCACCTACAGTCCCAGCTACTCAGGAGGCTGAGGCAAGAGGATCTCTTGAGCCCAAGAGTTTGAGGTTGCTGTGAACTATGATGCCATGGCTTTCTACCCAGGGTGACTAAGTGAGACTCTGTCTCTAATAAATGAATGAATGAATAATAAATAAGAGAAAGGGTAGTCATCTAGCTTTGGGCTGATAGTGGCTTTCTGCATACAAGCACCTTAGCAAATTATTTTTTTAAAAAAAGTTAAGGCCGGATTATAGGCGCATGCCTATAATCCTAACACTCCAGGAGGCTGAGGCAGGAGAACCACTTGAGCTCAGGAATTAAGAAGTTCAAGACTAGTCTGAGCAAGAGAGAGACACCTCTACTAAAAACAGAAAAATAAGCCAGCCATCATAGTGGCTGCCTGTAGTCTCAGCTACTTAAGTGGATGAGGCAAAAGGATTGTTTGTACCTAGGAGTTTAAGGTTGCTGTGAGGTAGGGTGATACCACTGAACTCTAGCCTGGGGCAAAAAAAAAAAAAGTTCAAAAATTCTAAATCTGTGCTTATGCTTATAGCAATTAAATAAAGATTTGATGAAAATGTAGAGTACTAGTGGGGGAAAGACCTTTTTCCCTCCCTTTATCCCTATAAGTAGTCTCTCCTCCTTAATAAAACAGAATCTGTAAATTCAACCAAACAAAACTAAAATTCCCCCACACCATTCAAACAATGGAACCACATCACCATCACCACCATAAATAAAGTCAAAAAAATAACAAACTGGAGGGCAGAATTTGCTACTCATTACTGACAAGGATCTGATTTCCCCGGTAAAGGATCTGATTTAAAAAATCTACCTTAATGAATCTCCAACAATTAAAAAAAGAAAATCCAAAGGGACAGGACATAAATCGCAAAAAAGAAACTGTAAATGGCTCTAAAACTAAAGGAAGATGCTCATTTCATTAATAGTAAGAGAAACAGGCTTGGCACCCTCTGCAGCTAGCGTTCCAGCCACATACATGGGGGCTGGTGGGTTCAAACCCAGCCTAGGCCTGCTAACCAACAATGACAACTACAACAAAAAATAGCCAGGCGTTGTTGTGGGCACCTATAGTCCCAGCTCCTCGGGAGGTTGGGGCAAGAAAATCACTTAAGCCCAAGAGTTTGAGCTTGCTGTGAGCTGTGACACCACGGCACTCTACCAAGGGTAACATGATGAGATTCTGTCTAAAAAAAAAAAAAAAAAAAAATAGTAAGAGGAATACAATTAAAACTATAGCGAGGCATCATTTTTCACTTGTCACACTGGAAAAGGTGAGAAAGTTTACTAACGTGGTGTTAGGGTACTGTGAAATCAGCACTGTTGTATTCTGCTCACCGGTGGGTGCCTGTATAAATGAGTACAATCTCAAACGACGGTAATCTGGAACTAAAAATTAACAAAGCACATACTCCTGACTCCTCAGTTTCACTTGCAAAAATGCATCCCACATGTGCACATGTTTACGGATATTTGCCTTCACTCCACAGACGTACTTACCGACCTTTGTACACACACACAAACACATATGCTAGTATCTGTATAGAATTTGTCAGGACTCCCTAAGTAGTAATAGTAGTTGTTTCTGAGAAAGGAGCTAGACATACTAGGAACTAGGAGAGGGAAGGATATTGACTTTGCCTTTCATCTATTTATGCCTTTTTGTTCTTTTTGAGACAGGGTCTTGCTCTGTTGCCTATGCTAGTGTGCCGTGGCATCATCACAGCTCATGTAACCTCCACCTAGGTTCAAGTCATCCTCAGGCCTCAGCCTCCTGAGTAGCTGGGACCACAGCTGCATGCCACCATGCCCAGCTAATTTTTCTGTTTTTTGTAGAAATAGGGTCTTGCTCTTGCTCAGGCTAGTCTTGAACTCCTGACCTCAAGTGATCCTCCCATGTTGGCCTCCCAAAGTGCTGGGATCACCAGCATGAGCCCCCCAGCCTAAATAAATTTTAAATTTAGAACCATGAGTGAGAAGGGACACTAAGAAAGGGGTTTCAAGGGGCAGGGAAGGGATAATGGGAGGAAAACCTGGCCTGCTGAACCAGGAAGTCTAGAGGGCCCGTAAGAATGTGGGTATGAAGTAAACTAAATAACTAATGAGCAATAGAAAGAGACCATCAAGGACCAATGGAAAGAGGCAACAGAGGCTGGAGGCACAGAGAAGCCAATGAAAGACTTGCAGCCAATTTCAGAGAGTACGTAACAGCCCTGCAGACCTTTGCTTCTCCTCTCTCTCTCCTTTTCTCCTTCATGAAAGGGACCCACCTCCACCTCTCTTTGGAAGTGCTCTACACTTTCTCTTTGTTCTTCCTAAATCAAATCCTTGTTACCCTGAAACTTGGACAGGTTACTATTATTCTCTATCCACTCTGCCTGTGCAGCTCCAGTTTTTATTTTCAGTTTCCACTCACTTTTGCTTTGGGTTAGCACCGTGCCACAGTGGAACTTTCTAGATCAGCACAGTAATCATACCAGGTCAACTGGGTTTGGGGAACAGGGACCCTCAACCCCCAACAATTAACATGTATTATATTAATACCCGTGAATATATGCATTTGTACTGGACATATATTAAAATACTTATTTTTATAATTAGAAAAATCACTTTTTAAATCCTACAAGGATGTTCTTCAAGTTTTT
>NW_003852707.1:303665-312226 GCF_000181295.1 Otolemur garnettii
GGGCCAACTAAACAACTGCAACAAAAAAATAGCTGGGTGTTGTAGTAGGTGCCTATAGTCCCAGCTTCTCAGGAGGCTGAGGCAAGAGAATCACTTATGCCCAAGAGTTTGAGGTTGCTGTGAGCTGTGATGCCACAGCACTTTACCAAGGGCAACTTTTTTTGAGATTGTCTCAAAAAAAAAAAACACAATAAAATGGAGCAAATACAGGAAATTTATTTAACTTTGATAATGGCTGCTATTATCTTCCCACTACATTAGGGGATTCATCACAGTCCTCACCCGGATGCCGCCATCTTTTTTTCTCTCTTAACTCACCTTGGCATTGGCAGTGTCAAAAATCGTTTCAATGAGTAAGATATCAACCCCCCCATCCAGAAGTCCTTTGGCTTGCTCCTCATATGCTTCAACAAGTTCATCAAATGCTGCAAAAAACAGATAACACCCAGCACATCAGTCATCAATATCTACTGAATGGCGCCAGGGTAGACGGAGTCAAGGGCTGGCACTTGTGGACTATTGCTGGCTGTCAAGGACAACTCTGCCTTCTAAGAAACCAAATCAAGAAACAGTTGGCAGCAGCAGGAGGTAAACTCAGTTCAGTGGTTCCCAAACACCTGCCACTTCTGTGTCCCAGCTGGAGGCAGGAAGGAGGCCTATGAATTTTTTGAGCCACATACTCCACTTCACCAAGTTTAAAATTCATCCCATAACAGATGAGTGTGAGAAACGCGTCCCTCAAGCTGGCTGCTTCTCAGCTTGAGCTGAAATCTCCCTCTCTCTGGGGTAAAGGCTGTGGTCCCGTAGATTTTATTCCTACTCTTACACAAATTCTGCCAGAGAAGAAACCTGTCTGACGGGTAATTTCAGTCTCAAACAGAAGTATTCAGCCATGCCAGGGTAAAATTTTTGTTAGAAACCTCTTGGATTGTTCATCTACCGGAGAGGTCATTTCTCTCCCCATTTCATCTCTCAGCCTAAAAAGACAAATGCTCAAGACACTCAATACAGATGCCTAAGCAGCAAAATTATACCTGCTGGACTAGTACACAGTAAGTCCTCACTTAGCCTCATCAGGAGGTTCTCAGAAGCGGTGACGTCAAGCAAGAAGAAAACCAACCTTCTTCTTCATTGCCATAACAGTGTTGAGGGAAACCACGTTATTCACGAGTCCGCTGCGCATTATTTGGCTTAAAGTCTCCGTTTCCCAGACCCTGCTGGTGACGTTAAATGAGGACTTTCTGTACTTCACCTTGTCCAGCCAGCTCAGAAGAGGAGGTCTGCTCCTCACTGCCATGGCTAGGCCAAAGAGAACATGGACCACACATAAGCCTGGTACAAGCAACTACTAGTGAAGAAATGTGCTATCGTGACATGCAAAGCTCTATAACCAAAAACCTACACACTGTGCTTGCCTGAACTTGACCCCTGCACAAAATCCGTTACCAGACATGCTATCATTACTATTCAGCTCTGATCTTTTAAGTATTTTTGTTTTGTATAGTGTTAACATTTAGAAATTGACCTAGATTCCTGGATTTTTTGTCAAAGCTCAAAACAAGCATGTTTATATATGCTAGTTTATACGCTTTATAATGCTAGTATGTTTAAACACTTTCTAATAAATTAAATGGGGATGCAAAAGACTATTTTATAATAGACTAAGACCTACTATCCATATGTACTCAGCCTCTCAATTTAAAGGTTTATTTCCGTTGGTTTTATTTCCACAGCTGATAAAGAAGCACTAACATCACATCACATACATCTAAAAGCAAGTTTGAATAATAAAAATAGCATCTAACTTTTGATTTTGATGTCTATTATATTCTAAGCAGTGTTGTAAGCCCTTTATATGGAGTAAGTCACAATAACTGACATAGAGCCTCTCTCATTCTGCAGATTTAGAGATTACTGAAGCACAGAGGTATCTGCCTAAGAACAATGATTATGTATGATAAATACTCACTGATGTTCCTATAATCTGGTCTTTCCAC
Source organism: Otolemur garnettii (assembly GCF_000181295.1). Lineage (NCBI taxonomy): Eukaryota > Metazoa > Chordata > Mammalia > Primates > Galagidae > Otolemur > Otolemur garnettii. The sequence goes on from NW_003852707.1 coordinate 305,663, forward strand.
AGACGGGGACACAGAGAGTGTCTTATTAGTTGGGCCCAGGGCTCCTGCCACAAATCTCTTAATTCCTTTAGGAAAAGAAAAACAAGTATGAAATCTAAATGACTTAACCTTTTTGTTGTCAATCAACAGGCTGTAAAATTTTTCCTAAAACACCGGTCTACAATCTTTTGTCCACAACTCTAAAATCCAGAAAGCTCTAAAAGCCCAATTTTTTTTCCTGTATTTGACAAAACTTGACCTCTACTAACAAGAGGCTATTTATAGTCTTCATCTCATTTTAGGGATGATTCATAGATTTTGTTAATAAACATTTGATCATGGGGGTTTCCCCAGATCTCACCGAGGAAATTTTGTCATATAGAAAATACACACAAATTATCACTAAGCCAATTCCAATTCAAAGAACTGAATTCTCCCAGATCTGACCTCAAGCATTTCAGTAAGCAATCCTGTCCTAACATCACAGCTGTGTTTGGACAAATTATCTCTCTTCCTATTCTAAAAAAAGCTTAAAAGAGGGCCGGCAGTGGTTCATGCCTGTAATCCTAGCACTCTAGGAGGCTGAGCAGAACGGATCACCTGAGCTCAGGAGTACAAGACCAGCTTGAGCAAGAGATCCCATCTCTAAAAAAATAGTCGGGCTTTGTGGCGACTATTGGTCCAGTTACTTGGGAGGCTGAAGCAAGAGAATTGCTTCAGCCCAAGAGTTTGAGGCTACTGTGAGCTATGACGCCACTGCACTCTACCAAGGGTGACAAAGTGAGACTCTGCCTCAAAAAATATAAATAAATAAATAAATCTTAAAGGTCATAAACTTAACACAGGTTCTGCAAAATTGCCTCAAAGTAGCATTCAACTTGATTTTTTTTTTTTTAGCCACCGCGTCCAGCCTTAGCATTCAACTTGAAATGCTTTCTAGTACAGCACTGCAGGCCCTTCAGTGGGGGGAAATATTAAATCCAGATTAGCAATAAAGTCTATAATTGAAGTATGAAGCAGATTGAATATTTCTTGAATAACTCTTTAATAATCTCTCCTTTAGGCCAGGCAAGGTGGCTCACGCCTATAATCCTAGCACTCTGGGAGGCCAAGGTGGGTGAATCACCTGAGCTCAGGAGTTCGGAACCAGCCTGAGCAAAGAGGAGACACCATCTCTACTAAAAATAAAAATAAAATGACGACCCAGGCATTGTGGCAGGTGCCTGTAATCTCAGGTATTCAGGAGACTGAGACAAGAAGATTGTTTGAGCCCAGGAGTTTGAGGTTGCTGTGAGCTATAGTACCATGGCACTCAAACCAGGGTGACAGAGTGGGACTCAGTCTCAAGGAAAAAAAAAAAAATCCTCTCTCTTTCAGGCTAGAGTTTAGGTGCTTTAAAATGGCCTAGTAGGGTTTGTTCACTAAGGTAACAGAAGCCAGGGGTCATTACCTTGATCATCAACATTCCTGATCTTCCCCAAAGCTGTGCAACAATGTGGGTATAAAAAAAAAACAAAAAAAAGAGTTCTCACATCTCCCTGCTTTAATTGATTGGATATCCTGACCTGCGATTCTGCTGGGGTAACATGGATTGAAACATTATCTCTCAGAAATAGAGTTCTTGTAAGTTGTTTTGGTTTTCATTAGTATACTGTGTGTAACCCTGTAACAATTGTGCTCTACTTTTTTTTTTTTTGAGACAGAGTTTCACTATGTCAACCTCAATAGAGTACTGTGGCATCACAGCTCACGGCAGCCTCAAACTCCTGGGCTTAAGCAATTCTTTTGCGTCAGCCTTCCAAGTAGCTGGGACTACAGGAACCCGCCTCAACGCCTGGCTATTTTTTGTTGCACTTGTCATTGTTGTTTAGCAGGCCCAGGGCTGGTTCCAACCCGCCAGCCTCGCTATATGTGGCTGGCACCATAACCACTGTGCTATGGTCACTGAGCCCAATTGTACTTTACTCTTGGTGATAATTTTACATTTCCAAATCTTCAGGGGCTCCAAATATTTCTTCTATTCTTTTCCCTCCGATTAGTGCCCAAGTGTTCTGATGGCAACCAGTCAGAAGGCCAGTTATTTCAGGAGTCACTTTTCAAGTTCCACCAAAACTAAATCTAATGCCACACTCTTTTGTGTCCTCCACAGAGCCTTCAAGGACATCAGTAGCATAAAGGGAAAAATATGCAAAAGGCAATCTTCCTATCTAAGTAAGCCAATCATAGGGAGAGGGGTGGCCTTTAAAAATATGATGGGCACATGTAGTCACAGCTGTGCTTGAGCCTTAGCGTTCGAAGTTGCTGTGAACTAGGATGTCACAGCACTCTAGCAAGGGTGACAGACTCTTTCTGTCTCAAAAGAAAAAAAAAACTCTCTCCTTTAGGCTAGAGTATCCAAAATAATCAAAACAGACAGCTGTTACTTAACGACCTGATGATGTGCTTCCAAAAGGAGAAAGATCACGTTAGCTCTCAATATACAGAGAACTCCTAGCTACAAAGTCAGGTCCTAACCACCAGCAGCAATTCTGAGCCCAAGGCCTACAGGGACAGCATTGATTCAAAGATGTTGAATGCTTGATTATGAAGCTGCAGAAAAGTAACTTACAAGCAAGTAAAATCCAATGTCTGCAGTTTGCTCAGAAGCCAAAGGTCATATAAGGAAAAACAGCAATAAGGACATCACCTGATAGCTGAGAACATTAAAGGAATCGTGTGCAGAAACAGAGGAACGTTCCTCACCTGTCTGGAGAGTTATCTCCTCGGCAGCTTTCCTGGCCACTCCCGCAGAGCACTTGTTCATCTGGTAGGCCTAACATGTCAACCACAAATGTTAGCTGGTCCTTCTTTTCCTTCATACAATGAGTAATGAATTCATAAGCATCTAGTACCCAGTTTTATTCAGTAAGGACATGTAGAATGAATTAATCTGAGTCTCAGTGAAATCTTAGCGAAGGCTTATCAGTCCCAGCTTTGAAAGGCAGTAGGGAAAGGAAAGAATCTTTGGGAACTGCTAGCTGGTAAAAAGAACAATCTCTGAACATTTGCTATGTCAAGGGATAAGCTGATGTAGGTAAATATTCTGAGAATTAAGGAAAATATAAGGCTGAGCACAGAGGCTCATGCCTGGAATCCTAGCACTCTGGGAGGCCAAGATGGGAGGATTGTTTGAACTTAGGAGTTTGAGACCAGCCTGAGTAAGAGCGAGACCGTCTCTACTAAAAATAGAAAAATTTGCCAGGTGTGGTGGTGGACATCTGTAGTCCCAGCTACTCGGGAGGTTGAGGCAATAGGATTGTTTGAACCCAGGAGGAGTTTGAGGTTGCTGTGAGCTCACCAAAGAGGAGGAAAAGAAGGAGAAAGAGCAGGGGGAGAGAGAGGAGAGAGAGGAGAGGGAGGAGAGAGAAGAAGAGAGAAGAGAGGGAGGAGAGAGAGGAGAGAGAGGAGAGAGAGGAGGTGGGTAGGATGAGGAGGATGAAGGGAAGAAGGGAAAAATAAAAGAAAGGAAAAGAAAAAATATATAGTAATGCAAAAAGCACAGGCTTTAGATTCAAGGATGAGCTCTGTCACTCCAGAAAGTTCCCACAGCAACTTCTCCAGGCCTTGATTTCCTTCGCTATACAATCACTGGAATCAGTAGCTCTCAATTTTTGTAGATCATTAACCTCTTAAGAATTTAATAAAGAATAATGACCCATCTCACCAAGAAATCAAAAGCCCGTATATACAGTGTTTACTATGATGTTAGGAGGTTCATGGCCAGGTCAGGAGGCCCCCGACTTGTGATCTTCAAGATCAATTCCAATTCTAAGACACACCAATCCTATGTGTCTTAGCTCTTTATATACAGTAATTCAAAAAAGAAAACAATATCCTAGATAGGGGTTGGCAAACTGTGGCTCATAGGACAAATCTAGCCCACTACCTGTTTTTGTAAATAAAGTTTTATTAGAATACAGTATGCCCATTTGTTTACATATTGCCTGGGGCTGCTTTTGCACTACACTGACAGAATTGAGTAGTTGCAAGAGATTATATAAAGCCAACAAAGCCAAAATATTTACTATCTGGCCCTTTAGAAAAAAAGTTTTCCATAGCCAGGCATTGTGGCAGGCACCTATACTCCCAGCTACTCGGGAAGCTGAGGCAAGAGAATCACCTAAGGCCTAGAGTTGGAGGTTGCTGTGAGCTGTGACACCACAGCACTCTACTGAGGGCAATAAAATGAGACTCTGTCTCTGGAAAAAAAAAAAAAAAGAAAGAAAGAAAAAAGGTTTTCCAACTCCTGCTCTAAAATAACATGAAAGTAACTAGAATTGTATTTCATTTCCCTTGATAACCCAAATGGTGCTCGGTCTCTCAGTGCCCCAGTGTCATGAGAAAAGTCTGTGCTGGAGCACTCAGGACTACTTACATGAAAACAGGAGCATCCGGAAATATTCCACACAGAAATGACAACATCAGAATTTACCATGAATTTCCATCATCGTACGTTTTACAAAATTTAAATATAGAAACATCATGATGATTAAAAGGAAATCAAATCTTCCATCCATACCTATTAGAATGGCTATTATCAAAAAAATAGAAGACCAAAAGTGTCAGCAAGGGCTCAGCACCCATAGCACAGTGGATACGGCACCAGCCACATACACCAAGGCTGGCGGGTTCGAACCCCGCCCAGGCATGCTAAACAATGACAACTGCAACAAAAAATAGACAGGCATTGTGGCAGGAGCCTATTGTCCCAGCTACTTGGGAGGCTGAGGCAAGAGAATCACTTAAGCCTAAGAGTTTGAGGTTGCTGTGAGCTGTGACACCATAGCACTCTACCAAGAGCAACATAGTGAAACTCTGTCTCAAAAAAAAAAAAAAAAAACACACAAAAGTGTTAGCAAGGATGTGGAAATATTGAAACCCTTATTCTCCAGTGGTGGGAATATAAAATGGAACAGCCTCTATGAAAAATAGTATGGGAGTTCCTCAAAAAACTAAACGTAGCATTACCATATGATCCAACAATTCTACTTCTGCCTGTACATCATGTACACAAAATAAGTGAATGCAAAGACTCAGATATTTGGATACACGTGTTCACGGGAGCGACACTGTATATTCACAACAGCAAAAAGGCAGAAGCAGCTCAAATGTTCAACAATGAATGATAAGCAAAATGTGGCACACATACAACAGAATATTATTCAGTCTTTAAAGGGAAGGAAACTCCGGTTGGGTGCGGTGGCTCACGCCTATAATCCTAGCACTCTGGAAGGCCAATACGGGTGGATTGCCTGAGCTCAGGCTCAAGGCCAGCCTAAGCCAGAGTGAGACTTCATCTCTAAAAATAGCCAGGTGTTGTGGGCAGGTGCCTATAGTCCCTGCTACTTGGGAGGCTGAGGCAAGAGAATCGCTTGAGCCCAAGAGTTTGAGGTTGCTGTGAGCTATGACACCATGACACTCTACTGAAGGCAACAAAATAAGACTCATCTCAAAAAAAAAAAAGGAAGGCAACACAGGTGAACCTTGAAGACATTATGCTAAGCAAAATAAGTTAATCACAAAAGTCCAAATACATACTAGGACTGAACTTATACGAAGTCTACCATAGTCAAATTCATAGAGATAGAAAGTAAAGTATGCTATGGGCTGTGGGGTGGGGAGGAATGGGGAGTGATTTTCTAATGGATACAGAGTTTGTTTGGGAAGATGAAAAAGTTCTGGAGATGAATGATGGTGATGGCAGCACAACACTGGGAATGTACGTAATGCCACTGAACTATATACTTAAAAACAATTAAGATGGCAAATTTTATGTTGTATGTATTTTACCATAATTTTTTTAAAAAGAAGGAAACCTACCACTATCGAATCTACCACTTGATACCTAAAAAGGGCTCACAATACTGTGTGCATACAGGCAATGCCTGTGCCTTTATCAGCAGCCGCTGCATAATCAGCATCATTTTATTTATTACTTGCCCCAGAAAGAAGCCAGCTGGAAAATGAATGGGCTGCTGTGTTCATAAGCAGAAGAGTTCAAACTGTTTTCCATCTCAGCTAGACTATGACTCTGCAGCTTCTCGGGGCTTTCTCGCTAGCAATCACCAATGCAGCAACGGTGAACATCTTAGAGAACGGGGAAAAAGGAATCCTTACCAAGTGTTCAAGGCCATAATCAGCTTGGGCAATACTGGTGCTGCTAAAAGTATTTGTCTCAATGATATCCGCCCCAGCCAGCAAGTATTCCTGTGAAAAGGATCATACCATCAATTCTTAGGAGTTTCAGAGTCCCTGTCCCCCAACAATAAACATGTCCTCTTATCATCATCACCACCACCAGACCATCTTTTTTACTAAGAGTAAAGCAGTGCACTAGAGAGGCCAGAGAGGCAGAGAAGCATAAGAATTTCACAGCAAGGCACGTGTTTTATACATCTAACAGAGAACTTAAATTCAGACAAAGTTAACATGAAGTTATATGAGTTTAATCAAGCTCCTTAAACTCTCTGAGTCTCACTTGAGCCCTACCTCATAGGGTAGCCAGATTATAGCCCTATCTCATAGGGTAGCCAGATTATAGCCCTA
>NW_003852707.1:312292-312620 GCF_000181295.1 Otolemur garnettii
CTCATAGGGTAGCCAGATTATAGCCCTATCTCATAGGGTAGCCAGATTATAGCCCTATCTCATAGGGTAGCCAGATTATAGCCCTACCTCATAGGGTAGCCAGATTATAGCCCTACCTCATAGGGTAGCTATATGCTAATTTCAAGATAGCAAATCAAGTATCTGGCACACTGTGGCCACTAACAAACATTGGTTCTGTTCCTTTATCTTCTCCCTGCTTCAAGAACTGCACTCTTGGGCGGCGCCTGTGGCTCAAAAGAGTAGGGTGCTGGCCCCATATACCAGAGGTGGCAGGTTCAAACCCAGCCACGGCCCAAAAAAAAAAAAA
>NW_003852707.1:313500-314664 GCF_000181295.1 Otolemur garnettii
CACTAACAGCTTGGAGAAAGGCGCTGTGGCAGATAAAAGGTATTCCAGTCTTCCTTACCGCTCCCCTCCAAATGCGTATCTGTATAGCCACGTTCATCACTAGGTCTTGTTAGTGGAGTAGAGCTTATGTTTAACAAATGCATAGAAATCCTGCTAGGGCTTATTTAGGGGGTAGGTCTCATTCTCCAGGAAACACAGTAATACCAGCGGCTATCTCTGAGGGGAAAAACTGCAATCTGGAGTATGGTCAAATGAGAATTTCTGCTTATCTATGGCACCTGGAAGATGGACTTCTAGTGTCTAGAACTGTGAGAAATAAATGTGTACTTGTTCAAGCCACCCAGTCTATGGCAATTTGTTACAGCAGCCTGAGCTAAGATACTACCTTTCACTATTTCTTCATCAGGGCTGTTGTACTGACTTAAATAAGAGAGTGAATGTGAAAACTCTGATTTGCCCAGGATTTTATGGTTGTTTTCACTGGAGTTTAAATGCCTCAAGGGCAAAACATCGACCTTACTCATATCCTCCTCCTGAGTCCCCAACAGGGTGCATGACCGCTACTGGGAGTCCAATACCTACCTGCTTTCTGAATAAATCACCTCTATCTTCCGTATTCTCAGGAGTGGTTGCCAGAGTAGTTGTCCTTTGGCACATGAAACAGCTTGCATAATAATAAAATGAATGTACGTAAGAACCCGGGAATACTCTACCTTATGAATTTGGTAAATGATATCAGGCTGAGTTATACTTAAAATGTCATTGTTGCCCTTCAGTGGCCTGGAATGATCTTTAAATTCTTGACCTTGAAAGTGTTCTTCACTTAGCTTGTGACGCTGGATCATGGTCCCCATCCCTCCATCCAGCACCATAATCCTTCTCCGCAGAATGGCTTCAATCTCATCCCTGAGGGTTTTCTTTAAACCTGCTTTAAAGGAAAATGAAAAGGAAATGAAAGGTTAAAAAAAGATGTGTAAGAGGGGAACTTAGAGAGATTTATAAGAGATCACAATAGGGAGTATATGGAGCTCATAAAAGACACACTGGTAACTCTACAGCATTAGAAAAATGTTAACCCAAAGGTTCTCATTAACTCACAACAATGTTTAAAACAGGGTGGTGCCTGTGGCTCAGTGGGTAGGGCGCCAGACCCATATACCGAGG
>NW_003852707.1:315156-318556 GCF_000181295.1 Otolemur garnettii
AGTCTGGTGGGTTCAAACCCGGCCCAGGCCAGCTAAACAATGACAACTGCAACAACAACAAAAAAGCCAGGTGTAGTGGTGAGCACCAGTAGTCCCAGCTACTTGGGAGGCTGAGGCAAGACAATCACTTAAGCCTAAGAGTTTGAGGTTGCTGTGAGCTGTGATGCCTCAGCACTCTACTAAGGGCAACATAGTGAGAGTCTGTCTCAGAAAAAAAAGAAAAGAAAAGAAATTGTTGCAAGACCTGGCAATTGAAACCAACAGACTCTCACCAAAGATTACAGGGGAAGGAATTTTATTTGCCAGCGGGGAAACTGAGTAGGCCATCAGCCTTAAAGTAATGAGCCCCCCCATCAGCTGTCCCTGTCCTTTTACTGGACTCACAAGTAGACAGACAAAGGAATTACCACATTATTTCTCATTGGAGGTATCAAATCACGTGCAGGGTTTACAGAGGCAGAAGCAAGCAGCAAGTGTTAGTTTCAAGGACCCAGGAACTAAGTTTTACAAATTCTTAAGGGCTGGGCTACCAAAGAAAGGAACTTGCAGGAATGTCCTTGGGCTTCTCTGAGAGGTCTTTGTTTTTTATTTTTAGACTTTACTTTTCCTGGGTATCCTCCCTCAAAATTACAGCCATACTTGGTCACCCAGTGTTCTAATCTATCCAGGCACCTGAGGAAGAGCACACGATCGCCACAGCCACAACACCTCCCGTCCACGCACCACTATCAGATTCATCCTCCCAGAGAACAATTTTAAAGCGGCTGCTTCCCCGGCTCAACATTCCTTCCGTGATCCCTGAGAGTGGAGCAAAACTCGATCAAACGAGGCTGGTTCTAAGTTACTTGAGCTCTTTGGAGGAAAAGACTGTAAACTCATCTCATCTCCATGCCTAGCAAGAATAGTGCCTGGGACTTTAATGTTCAATAAACATTTCCTTAATTGAGAGGACCCAAAAAAAGTGAGGGAAAATGAGAAAGAGAAGGCAAAGGGCATTTAAAACCCAAACCAGTAATGCAAGAGTATTTGTAAGCTGGCACTGAGTACCTGCTTATGACCCTGCCACTGAGTACCTGCTTATAACCCTGCCTTGTCTTACTGTGCAGAGACTCAGGGGCACACATAGGATAAGGGGCCAGGTGGTGGCCAAAGAGCTATTAGGTTCCAGGAAGGCTATTCTAGCAACCTGCAGGGGAAATCTGCAATATCCAGTATCTGGTTTCTTTCCTTTTTTTTTTTTAGAGACAGAGTCTCACTATGTCACCCTCGGTAGAGCACCATGGCGTCACAGCTCACAGCAACCTCAAACTCTTGGGCTTAAGCTACTCTCTTGCCTCAGCCTCCGGAGTACCTGGGACTACAGGTGCTCACCACAACACCTGGCTATTTTTTTTGTTATAGTTGTCACTGTGGTTTAGCTGACCTGGGCCAGATTTGAACCCACCACGCTCGGTCTATGTGGCTGGCGTTGTAACCACTGTGCTACAGGCGCCAAGCCTCTGGTTTCTTTCCTAAAGGACAATATGTTTCTCCTTTCCAAAGCCAGCTTATTGTAGATGGGAGAAAACTCTTCCTCATAAAGGAACCAAGTTAAGATCCAATGAGCCAATCAGTAGTACTTCAAGTACCAAGGGAAATAACTTCTTGGGAAATACAGAGAAAATGCAGGAATTAGTGAAGCATGTACAACAGAAAGACTGAAGTCATTAGGGAGTGGGCCAATTGTTTCAAGCTGTAGTCAACAACGCAAATTTAGAGGTGGCATTAATTTGGACACTACCCAGACATGACTGACTACCAGCTACCAAGCACTGGGAGTTTGATATGATCAAGCTAATTGTGGCAGAGTTTTCGAAAAGCCTAGAAAGCTGGATTTTAATTATAGCTCCTCTAAATAGCTAGGGAATTGTTGACAAGATTTTGCCTGTTTCAACAAAATGGGGAAACACTCCCCGACCTTCATCATCAGAACTATGCTAATACAATGCAGTCACATGTGAAGAGCTGGGGCTCTCAGGTCACACAGTCGTGAAATGAGACATCCATGCTCGATACACAGTAAACGTAAACATCTAATAAACGTTAGCTACTCCTATTATGTTGTTACTACATAGCTAGGATTGAAACTCTAAAGATTGCACTCTGTATACTACAAAGTCCAGTGGAGCTGTGAAAAAACATCTAAAGCTCTCAGTTGTTCATACTAGGACAAAAATGGCCTTCTTTGCTGGACAATTTTTTCTTTTTTTAGAGACAAAGTCTCACTTTATGGCCCTCGGTAGAGTTCCATGATGTCATAGCTCACAGCAACCTCTAACTCCTGGGCTTAGGCGATTCTCTTGCCACAGCCTCCCAAGTAACTGGGACTACAGGTGTCTGCTACAATGCCTGGCTATTTTTTGTTGCAGGTTGGCAGGGGCCGGGTTCGAACCCGCCACCACCCTTGGTATATGGGGCTGGTGCCCTACTCACTGAGCCACCCTATTTGCTGGACAATTAAATGGAGGCATTTCAAATGAGGAATGAGAAGACAGAGGACTAATCCTCAACCTATACGCCAAACTGAATTCCTTTCCTAAAAGGATATAGCTGCAGTCCACCCGGACTAAATTAAGATTGTGTGAGCTGAAGTGGGTGGCTGAACCATAAGACTGATGGGAACATGAGGTGTGGTGGGGGAATGGGGGGTTATACATGTAAAAGTTCAGGTTCAAAAGATATTCAAACTTTCTAGGGGAAAAAAATGCAATCTTTTCCACAATGTTGTATGTCCTTTGGCAGCAGCAAAGTGGTTTATCAGCATCAAATTATTTTCACGTCTTCTATCTCCTCCACTGAGCAAGTACACACGTTTGCTTGCCATGGATCGAGCCTCCACATCTCCTCTCATTTTCATAAAGTCTCTGTCCTTTCCATGGGGCTCCCACTGTATTCACTTTTCAGTCCAGAAATACAAACTTTGCTTTCACTCTTTGAGATAGTTCACTATTTACCATAAAACAATTCAGCCCCACACATAAAAATTCTGAGCTCTTCTTTATTGAGTCACTAAACAAGCAACAGATCAAAAATTTTTTAAGACATTAAACATCTAATTTTTTTTTTTTTTTTAAGAATTTGACAAACTTACCCTATCATTTATGGAAGGCCTACATGACTTCAACTGGGGAGGAGCTTCTTAGGACTCAAAAAGCCCACTAATTATTTTAAAAATTAATTTGATTATATAAAAACTGAGGATTTCTGTTAAATCAAGGTCATCCTGGGCAAAAATAATAGATGATGTATTGGGGAAAGAGTTTTCAATGTCCCAAACTAAAAGGGACTAAAATCTAGATTGCACAAGGAACTCCCACAAATCAATTAAGAAACCAAACAGAGGCTTGGCGCCTGTGGCTCA
>NW_003852707.1:318772-321274 GCF_000181295.1 Otolemur garnettii
AAAAAAAAAAAAAAAAGAAACCAAACAGAAAAATAAACAAAAGATATAATAGGTGGAGAGGAAGCTGAACAACCAACCAGCAAGTATACAAAGAGATGCTGAACTCATTAGCTATCAGAGAAATATGAGATTTTTTTTTAAAGTACCACTTTACTCCCAGCAAATGGGCAATAATTAGAGTACTGAGTAATGCCAAAGAAAATCTGAACCCTCAAGTATGCTTGTTGGAATGTAGACCAACAGCCAGGCTGAAGAGCAGCCTAGCAGAACTTAGTAGAATTAAATATGCAGAAAACCCAGCGATCTCAATCAGGGGTATATTTTCCAAGGAGTCTCATATAGATCCATAGGAGAGCACTTAAAAGGATGTTCATAAGAGCAGGCAAGCTGGAGGCAACCTTGGGAAATGGCTTGGTAAATGGATGTGGTTGATGCCCCCCATGGACTACATGTTGATAGCCAGATCCCCCACAGTAACAGAGCTAGCTCCTTTATTTTTATTTTTTTTCAGACAGAGTCTTACAACATCACCCTGGCTAGAGCACCATGGCGTCACAGCTCATGTGTGAGCCACCACACCCAGCATTAGCTAGTTCTTAATGACAGAATATTAAATTAGAAATGATGAACTACCAAGATACAATTTATAAAAATTAAAACTGTGCACACAGTCCAGGCATGGTAGCTCATGCCTGTAATCCTAGCACTCTGGGAGGCCAAGGCAAGAGGAAAGCTTGAAGGCAGGAGTTCAAGAACACCCTGAGCAACAGTGAGACTCCATAGAAAAATTGTGGGGGGAGTTGTGTGGGCACCTGTAGTCCCAGCTACTCAGGAGGCTGAGGTGACGCAGTTCAATCACTTAAGCCCAGGAGGCTGAGGTTGCTGTGAGCTAGGCTGAGGCCACAGCACTCCGGCTTGGGTGACAGAGCAACACTCTGTCTCAAAAATAATATATGTGTGTGTGCACGTGCACACACACAGAGACTAGAATCCACAAGGAAATGTACAAACATATGGACATATGTGAATTAGGCTGTCTATGGAAACAAGAACTGTGAATGGAAAAATACAGATAAAAGAGAATACAGACTAAAACACATATGAGCAGGAACTAGATGGATTCAATATAAAACACCTCTACAACTGAAGTCCCTAAAAATCCCCTCCTTCCACATTATCCACATGCTTACTTTTCCTTCAGAGGATAAGGTGAGACTTCCCAGTTAGAGACACTAAGAAGATTTGTTGGGTATAAGTGTTCACTGCTCCTAGCCTGTACACGTTTACGCCCCATCCCCAGCTTGTCCAGAAGGAGGTTATCTTTCACTGGCTTCTAATCATCATTCTAATTCACTGGCTTCTAATTACCATGAGAAATTTCTCAAAAGAATAGGTCACCTTGACAATTCCCCTTTCCCTTGGCAAATTTTGAGATGGGGTCTTGCTCTTGTTCAGGCTGGAACCTGTGAGCTCAGGCAATCCACCTGCCTCAAAATTCCCCATTCCCTTCCCCATCTATCGAAACATTCCTCATCCATGAAAAACAACACAAAGTACAGTATTTATCTGTACTCAGTTCATTAAGTCGAGCACATTGTGTATATTTTACTACAGACTAGTCAGGTTCTAAACACAGCAGATTCTAATATCTTTCATAGTCAATACAGGAATATATCGTTTTGCAGCTCCCCCAGCTAACTGACTCGTAATAACACCATCTTAGAAATACAGGTATTTTTATATTTAAGGTATAACTGCAGTGCAGAAGACGGGGGTCCCAAGGAATGTTTTTGACTAGTAAGGCTAGTCAAAGCGATCACACAGTATTTTCCTCAGTTTCAGCAGACCTAGCCTGTATATTTTGGTTTTTTTCTGCCACTAACATTTTATTTTCTAGCTAAGACTGTCTTGATTCACAGCATGTATTCCAAAGAAGAAACAAACATGAGATAAACTGGTTAAAGCAACAGTCAGATGTAAGGTAGGTAAATTAGGTAACACCAACGAGCCTAGGCTAGGCACAGTGGTGCCCACCTGTAATCTCAGCTATGTGGGAGGCTGAGAGCGGAGGATTACTTGATTCTAGGAATTCACAGACAACACAGCAAGATCCCATCATCCCTTCTCTTAAAACAAACAGAATAAGCCTCAAGGAGGACAAAATGAAGCCATAAACTCCAGGATATGGATGTAAGTGATAAATTTCAGGGTCAAGAACACATCTCCTTTGAAGATAAAATGACCCCCTGTAGACCTGATTTACTTAGGACCCTGTTCCACTGTGCTAAATGGATTATGCACACAGGAAGGAAAATATATTTTTATTTTCTGAATTATAACCATGATTTTAACTGCTTTCTCAGCAGTTTCCTTTCTTTATTAAAGATGATCTTAACGCCAGGCATGGTGGCTCACACCTGTAATCCTAGCACTCTGGGAGGCTGAGGCAGGTGGATTGACTGAACCCACAGGTTCCAGCCTGAACAAGAGTGAGACCCCATC